>NW_010184962.1:0-8467 GCF_000695765.1 Mesitornis unicolor | reverse complement strand
CAGCCTCACGGCAACCTTGTAGTCCTCCTGAATTTCCTGCTCCTTCTTCCATAGATCATATACTCTCCTTTTTTTCTTTGAGCTTCAGCCAAAGCTCCGTGTTCATCCAGGCTGATCTTCTTCCCTGCCGTCTCATTTTCTGACACACAGGGATGGCCTGCTGTTGTGCTTTTAAGATTTCCTTCTTGAAGAGTGTCCAGTCTTCCTGGACTCCTTTGCCCTTCAGAACTGGAGCTCAAGGGACTCTGCCAACCAAATCCAAAGTCCAGGCCAAAGTCTGCCTGATGGAAGTCCAAGGTGGCAGATCTCCTAATTCCCCTTCTTTCTTCCCCAAGACTCAAAAACTGTAGCATTTCAAGATCGCTGTGCCCAACACAGCCTCCAACCATCACATCCACCACAAAACAGTCTCTGTTCACAAACAGCAGGTCCAGCAGGGCTCTGGTTTCTCTTGCTGGTTCCTTCACCAGCTGAGTCAGGAAGTTATCTTACATGCACTCCAGGAGATCTCAGAGGATCTCTCTTTTGGGTCACATATTTCATAGAATCATAGAATGGTTTAGGTTGGAAGGGACCTTAAAGATCACCTAGTCCAACCCACCTGGCATGGGCAGGAACACCTCCCACCAGACCAGGTTGCTCAATCCTGTCTCTGTTTAAGGGTCAGAGAGAGAGAGAGCAGGATTTTCTCTCAAACTGTATGCCCATCCAAGCTATGCCTAGCCAGCTTCTCTGGGAGGATGCTGTGAGAGACAGTGTCAAAGGCCTTACTAAAGTCCAGGTAGACAACATCCACAGCTTTCCTCTCGTCCACCAAGCAGGTCACCTTGTCATAAATGGAGATAAGATTAGTCAAGCAGGACCTGCCCTTCCTGAACCCATGCTGACTGGGCCTGATCACTTGGTTGTCCTGCATGTGCCGTGTGATGGCACTCAGGTTGATTTGTTCCAGCACCTTCCCTTGCACCGAGGTCAGACTGACAGGTCTGTATTTCCCTGGGTCTTCCTTCTTGCCCTTCTTGTACATGGGCGTCACGTTTGTAAGCCTCCAGTCGACTGGGACCTCCCCAGTTAGCCAGGACTGGTAAATGATGGAAAGTGGCTTGTTGAGCACTTCTGTCAGCTCCCTCAGGACCCTTTGGTGGATCCCATCTGGCCCCATAGACCTGTGTATATCTAAGTGGTGTAGCAAGTCGCTAACCACCTCTTCATGAATTATGGAGGCTTCACTGTGGTTACCATCCCTGTCTTCCCGTTCAGGGGACTGGGTACCCAGAGTACTGCAGGTTTTCCCACTAAAGACTGAGGCAAAGAAGGCATTAAGTACCTCAGCCTTTTCCTCATCCCCAGTCACTATGCATCCCCCCACATCTACTAGAGGGGGGAGACTCTCCTTAGTTCTCTTTTTATTGCCAATGTATTTATAGAAACCCTTTTTATTGTCTTTAACAGCCCTATCTAGATTGAGTTCCAGCAGCGCTTTGGCCCTTCTAATTTTCTCCCTGCACAGCCTCACGGTAGCCCTGTACTCCTCCTGTGATGCCAGCTCCTTCTGCCAAAGATCATAAACTCTCTTCTATTTCCTGAGCTCAAGCCAGAGCTCTCTGTTCAGCCAGGATGGACTTCTTCCCCACCGGCTCATTTTCAGACACATGGGGACAGCCTGTTCCTGCGCCTTTAAGATTTCCTTCTTGAAGAGTGTCCAACATTCCTGGACTCCTTTGCCTTTCAGAACTACCTCCCAAGGAACTCTGCCGACCAATTCCCTAAACAGGCCAAAGTCTGCCTGCCAGAAGTCCAAAGTGGCAGTTCTGCTTGCCCCTCTCCTTGCTTCTCCAAGGACTGAAAATTCTATCATTTCATGATCATTATGCCCAAGACAGCCTCCAACCATCACATCCCCCACAAGACCTCTATTTGCGAACAGCAGGTCCAGCAGTGTGCTGTTTTCTCTTGTTGGTTCCTTCACCAGCTGTGTCAGGAAGTTATCTTCCACACACTCCAGGAACCTCTAGGACTGTTCCCTCTCTGCTGTGTTATATTTGCAGTGGATATCCGGGAAGTTGAAATCCCCTACAAGTACAAGGGGAAGCAATCACGAAGCTTCTTTCAGCTGCCTACGGAATATTTTGTCTATCTCTTCATCCTGGTTAGGTGGTCTATAGCAAACTCCCACTATGATATCTGACTTGTTGGCCTTTCCCTTGATTCTCACCCATAGGCACTCAACCCTATTGTCACTATCACTAATCTCTAGGCAGTCATAGCATTCCCTAACATACATGGCCACCCCACCACCTTTTCTTCCTTGCCTATCCCTTCTGAAAAGCTTATACCCATCAATGGCAGCACTCCCATTGGGTGATTCGTTCCACCATATTTCCGTGATAGCTACTACATCGTAGTTATTCTGAAGTTGAAATAGAAAATACGCTATTTTCTGTCATTACTCAGAAGTACTACATTTCTCTGAATGCAGTATGATGCAGACTGTCAGGTAGCAGTGTTTTTGGTCAGAATAAGACAGATTTGGTTATTGATATGCTACAAGCTAAGTTTGGATAAAATATAAGTTGACAAATAATTATGCTTTATAAATAAACATCAGTATGCTTAAGTGACCCCATAATCAGCTAGTGTAAGAATAAAGGCATAAAAGTTTTGCAATTACAGCTGTCAACTGACAAGGACAAAAAACTAATTACTTGCAGCTGACATAAGAAACATTCTAATCTGATCTGAGAATGTGAATAGACAGGTTGATAGACACATCATTTGCAATATATTAGGAAGAAATTATTAAATCTGGAAAATGTTTCTTACTATGCAGAACCTGGCTTATAGGGTGTCAGGGCCCTGGGAGAATCCATGAGCACCAGTTGGCCTGACCAGCATCAGCGCACGCACGTATCCTTGGCCATTTGGTTCAGGAGCTCTCTTTAAGCTCAGATCTGTGTCTCTCATACTTGTCTGAGCAATGGAGTATGTAGTCCTGTGACCAGCCTTGCTTCCTGTCGGTCCTCATGTTTTTGTTGGGCTTAGGCTTGACCTCAGCCCTGACTTCTACCTCACATTTGTCTGATGATCACTGGGCTGAACTGCCACCAAACCTGCTTGGTCCTGTGGGACTGCACCCTAGTTAGTGAAGTCCCTACCCCATCTTATGCCAAGGTCACCTTTAACTCATCCTTCCTCATGTAGGAGCCCTGGTCCTGCTGCTCTGTGATGATCGGCTCCACCGGTCACTTCCCTGCAGCTGATGGCTATGCTTTTCCTAATGCAGTCCAATATGAGATTTGTCTTCACTGCTGAAAGGGTGCATTACTGTCTTATGCTCAACTTGTTGTCTACAACAACAAGAACCTTTAAGATTATTTTGTACAAAACTGCTTTCTAACCACTTGGCCCCTAGCCTGTACTATTGTAAGGAGCTATCTCTTTTCAGATGCAAGACTGAATTTGCCCTTGTTGAACTTCATAAGGAACCTGTTAGCTCACTTTTCTATCCACCACTCCTCTGAATTGTATGCCAATTCTCCAGTGCAAACCTGTCCAACCAGTCTTATGTCATCTGCAACTGATGCAGGACTCTTTTGTTTCATTGTCCAGGTCATTAGTGAAGATTTTAAACATGAAATGTTGAAGAACATTGCTTGTAACCAGCAGTCAGACTTCATTTGCAACTGAATTTTAAAAACTAAGAGTCTATCCTAATGCAAGAGATAAGTTTCTGTGTATGAACATAAATTCTAATTTGTCACTCTAGGAATTTTTGGAAAGCTAAAGCCTGTGGCGCAAATCACCCTGCAAATGGACAAATAAAGTGAATTCTCAGGCTAAAACTACACTGTTGGAAATTAGGTGGCTCTGATTATCCCTCTACCAAACTGAGACAATATACATCTGTATTTTTGCCTTGTTTCTCATTGTATATTTTGGAAAGGTAGTGCAGATGGAAAATAGATAGGCATCCAGTAATTTTTATCACACTAATAGCTATGAAATGTCTACTATGTTGTTGTGGTTTAGGCCCAGTGCATAACTGAGCACCACAATGCCCCAAAAAAGGGCTAGTCAAAATAAGGACTGGGAGGGCTTCTCACCACTTAAACAGGTCACAGGCAAAAGACAGACTTATCTTAAGGGATAAAAAAACAAAACAACTTTAATTTGTTACCAACATCAGAGTAGAACAATGGGAGATACAACCAGATCTTAAAATCAAAAAACACCTTCCCCCCACCCCTCCCTTCTTCCTGGGCTCAGCTTTTGTTCCTGGTTTTCTTCACCTTCCCCCTCCCCCTTTGCCTTGAGGTGCAGGGGGATGGGAGTTGGGGGTTGCAGTCGGTTTTCACATGTGCTTCTCAGGAGTAGGAAAGACTCTGCCCAACCTCTCTCTCTGCTTCCATGTGGCCCCCTTTCCATAGGGGAATAAAGTCCTCAAAAAATCCAATATGGGTCTGTCCACAGCTGCAGTTTATCTCACACACGAACTGCTCCAACACACGCTTCCTGGAGTCACGGCTTCTTCAGGGGCAGGCACTGCTCCTATGGCCCTGCCCCACCGGTGAACTCTACAAACTTCTGGGCAGTCTCATATGCCCCTCCCCTACCACTGAACTCTACGGGCTGTTGGCATGTATCCATATATACAGTCTAATTCACTGTAAGTCAGTTATCAGGTCATAGGTCTGTGCTGGGTTTTTTTTAATGTTGCTTTTTTTTCAGAGTTTATACATACAGACAACAAAGGCTACTTATAATTAAAGCCTGCACAATGTTATGAACACGCACAAAGTAACATACATGTAAAAAAAAGAAAAAAAAAAGAAAAAATATTTTAAGGTATTGATTGAGAAGATTCAGGAATTCTGATTGAAACATTCATGTAATTGCTTTTTTGGATGTGTGCCAGTGAACTTAGGTTGTTCTTTTACTGGTAACCCTCCAGTAAAGCAGATCTCCCAGACTGCAGTTGACACAAGTGCTTGCTACAGTTTATGATGGGTAACTTGAGTTGAGACAAAACAGAAGTTTTTGTTTTAAATATCAGTAAATTTGCAGGGAATTCAAAATTGAAATAGGATTTGAACTTAGCTACTTACCTCATCTCAAATCCAAGAGAACTGCTATGAACCCCTGATGGATTGGTTCCCAACCCTGCCTACTGGCACCATCCAAATGAGGTGCGGAACAGCACAACTGTTCATTATCTGAGTGGAAGTGTAGCTTTTGGTTAAAGTTTAGTGATTTTTATTTTGGTTATCTTCAACTACAATATAATTTTTAAGTGAACTTATGGCATAATATAGTTCGAATATGAACTATCTTTCATTTAAGCAGTTAAAAAATGTAAAAATGTAAAAGACTGTATGCTTCACTTCTATTCAATTAAATGAGGAAAGATGTTGTACTAGTGTTTCATTAGACAAACAATTTTAAAAACCCAAGTAGCATTTAAAAGTATTTAAAGTAACTGCAGGTTTTTTCTTAAAAAAGGGTTCTTGATCTGGACAGAAGGAGCTTGAGTAGAAGCTTTAAAGGTTGAATCTGTGACAGCTTTAAAATGAACAGAGGATACTCTTAAACACTTGTCAAATGAAACAGGGACTGTACTCCACTCCAAGTATGATGGAAAGATTTTAGAGCTAAACCTTTCCTAAAATGAGTTGGGATTTGGATTCTGTGTGTGTGAGAGTGTGTGTGTGTGTGTGTGTGCACGTGTGCGTGTGTGTGTGTATATACGTGTGTGTGTATATCTATACATATATATGAGAATTTGTTTTCTTTATCACCTTTTATTTTAGAAATGTTAAGATATTTTCCATACCTGTGCTAAAGCTGATGCATTATTTACTAAAAATCTACAAATATATGCTTCTACCTGATTTGTCTTCACCTCAGCTGTGCTTCTTTTCCTGTATTACTCTAAACTGATCAATAAAAAATTAAGTCTACCACTATTTTAATCATAACCTCATAGAAGTGATCTACAACATATCAAAAAATGATTTAGTGAAAAACCCTACTTTAAGAAGCAGAATAATTTTCAGTAATAGGTACCAAAATTGTATGAAAGACTAATTTTATTATGAGAAACACATGTAAATATGAATCATAGTAATTTATTTTCACTACTAGAAAGCATAAATTGTTTTTGTTTCTTTGTTTTAAATGGCCTTAAAAATCTATTGATCTTCTATCAACAGTTTCTACATGACCATTGAAAGAGAAAAACATTTTGTAAGGATATCTTATTAATAATTATTTTTCATTTTAAAATGTGTTGCTATAATTGCTATACTCAGTAACATATTACTGTAAAATTACTTGTTTCATAGCAGTGTTTTGTTTTATCAAAGTCAGAAATTAGATCTCCAACTCCTGAATGTTGCAAAAACTTCGTTCTAGCATATTACGGACATGATATTTCCAATAGAGCCCTTCAGCTGTGTCATTTCCACAGTAGTTACTAAATTAATCTATATAGATTGTAGGTGAGATCACTGTTCCAATATACCTAAGATAACAGAAGTGAAAAATCATTCTTTCATTATTAAATAATTTGCAAGTTGCTGTCAGAGGAATGTAAGTCCTTAACAAGATATTTTAATGTTCAAAACTTTCTTATTTTCTTATTCTGAAAGGTATTTTCCTGATATACAGCATAATTATTGTTGGAATTAATACAGTTTTAACAGGACACAATATTCCAAAACAATATTGAAATTAGTATGCATATGCTTGTCTGGATGTTATGAAATATTCAGCCTCTGACAAGAAGTACTTCGAAAGGTAGATATGTGCTGGCACTCCAGTAATTGGGTTTATGAATTGCTTCCAATAGAAATGTAAACATTGCTTTTCATTTCTTCAACTAATGTCACCAGTGCTCACTAAAAATAAAGCATTTTTAAAGATAGTCTAAGAAAATTAATCTGCTCACACAGAGAAGAAATACTGAATTTTTTACTGACTGCGCAGTCCTGGTATTTAGTCATACATGCAATTTGTGCAGTGTTAATCAAGCAATTTGGAATGTGCAGTACTCAGATATACTACCAGTATTTTTCAAGAGAAATCCCACAGCTATGTTTGTCTCCATTTCTATAAGTGTAATTTGAGGATTTCTTGTCAGGGGAGAAATTAAAGAGGAACCTTCGCTTCTTTTCTCCAGCAAATAGAAATGTTTTTGCATAATTGGAGACAATAGCACTACTTGGCAATGAATATGTATTAGATGCAACCTGTCTAAGTATTAATGTTTATTTTTGAGAAAAATTATACCAGTTTCTCAGATGTTAAAGATAAGACACTAGAGATTAAAATATCAAAAGCAGAGGTTCTGTTAACAAGTAAATTATACAGCAGAAATTCCCAGGACACATCCAAAAGCTCTGATGGAACATAGTAAGGAAGGTTGAACTCCTATAAAAAAACAAAACAAAACAAAACAATATAAGAAACTGCCAAACACAGATATTCATTAAAATGAGCTTCTGTAGCAGAAAATATTTTACCTACTTTTCAGAGAGGGGCAAATGAGATCCTAGAAATCACAGGTATTCAGTAAATACTTTGTTTGAAGTAATAATTTAAAAATTAAGTTATGAACTACACAATGGATCATAATTCTACATGGAGACTGGCATATATAAGGGGGAAAAAGTGCCTCTAATTTAATGTGAAATTCCTTGAGGGCATCAATAAAATGGTGAGTGATGGAGATAGCTAGACATGTTTGCCTAAGCTTTCAAAATTTCTTTGACAAAGTATTTCACAAGAAGCCATTAAAAATTATCAGTCTTAAGAGGAGAACTAAAATTGTGTCACAGATCAGAAGCTAGGCAAGACACAAAAAACAAGGAGTCTGAATAACGCATTATAATTGTAAAGGGTGAAATGTTAACAGCGGTGTGTTTGAATATCGAAAGAGAACCACTCTGGTTTAATGTATTTTTTGCATTAATGATCTGGAAGAGAGATGAAATGAGCAAACACCTGGTTATTTGTGTAAAAAAAAGAATTTGAGAAGTTTCAGAGGGATTTGGCAGAATGAAGTCACCAACGAGATGACAGATATAACGTAAAGCTGACCATGGTAAAACAGTGTCCAGTGCTGACGATTTTCTAAATGCTCTTAAATAGCTTTGGATCTATAATTATGGTATCTCTTCATTAAAGAAAACAAAACTCCAATATATATTTTTCAGTAATAGCATCCTATCCCTATTACCCTATTCAGTAATAACTTCACCCTATCCCCTGCTCCCTGCTCCAAAAAGGAAAAAAAAAGAAAAGCCTTCATGTATCTGTGCTTTAGAAATCACACTATTTGGAGAAGAAGAAGAGAAAATCATGACAAGAAGTCACTTTACATTGACTTACGAGTTTAATTTGAAGGTGAACATATGTACATACAAGTATATTGTATTTTCTTGGGTAGAAAACTGGCTGGATGGTCGGG
>NW_010184961.1:20309-20905 GCF_000695765.1 Mesitornis unicolor | reverse complement strand
GGAGGGGCTGGGAGCATTAGGTTCAGGGACCCATTCTGTGAGCTTGAGGATGATGTGGAGCTCTGGGGGGGGAGGGGCAATCTTGGGAAGGTGCCACAGGGGCATTTTTGTGAGCTTGGGACTAAGAGATCTGGGGAGAACTTCTGTGAGTTTGGGGATAGAAGGGAGCTAGGAGTTCGGGGGCGATGGGCGTTGGAGCTCAGGGGCTCCCTCATGAGTTTGGGAGTGAGGTGGGGCTCAGGAGCATCTCTGCGTTTTGAGGGGGCCGCATGGGGGAGGAGGGCCTCTGGCAGCCTGGGTGTTGAGGGCACTCTGCTGGGTTTCCAGGTGGGTGATGTGAAGCTCCTGTGGCCTAAGGTGACTTGGGGGTGTTGGGGCCACCCCGGTGAATTGAGGGACTGGGCGAGTTGAAGTTTGGTTGATGGGGTTTTTCTGTGGGTTTTTTTTTCCTGTTTGTTTGGGTTTCTTTTTTTTATTTTAAGTATGGCCAGGTGCAAAGATGGGTAGGAGAGACTGCGAAGCCTTTCCTGGCCTTGCTCTCGTCCTCCCCGCCGCCCGGCCCGGAGGAGCCCTGCACTGCCGGCTCGGCCCGGCCC
>NW_010184961.1:688-20278 GCF_000695765.1 Mesitornis unicolor | reverse complement strand
TGGAGGCCAAGGCCGGCTTTTGTTTCACTGCAGCGGGCTGCGTGCCCCGAGTGCCTGCTCCGGTGGCGGAGGAGGCCGGCTGGGCCGGGGCTCTGCATCTGCTGCCTCCCTCAAGCTTGGTCTTGACTAAAACTGCTGTGAATTCCCCTTCCTTAAATGGTCTGTAGTGAGTTGAGTGATTTCTGTAGTGATGGGAAGGTGTCAGAACGATAATTAAATAAAAAAATGAAAAATTCCATTTTTGCCCTGCTTGTTCATTGGCTTTTTTAGGCGTTTGAGATGTTGGTGATTTGGATACCGTGCCCCAGTGATCATTAAATGACATGTAGTTGCCATGAAGCCCTCAATTTACAAATGATAGGTGCCTGAGGTTTAATTATCTGCTGTCACTGGATTTCTGTTCATTCTCAAATGCAGAATGCCAGCTTATGCCTGGATAATACTCTTCTAAAACTAGCAGCGGTTTCATTTTTGTGAACTTTGATTTGTCATAATGGGAAACCTTGCTGCCTTTCACAATGCTTGCATCCATCCGACACAGACCACTTTAAACAAAAATAAGTCTTTAATAAAGCCTCTGTTTCACTGTCTTACAGCTACTAGCTACTGAACTTGTGAAATAGAATTTAGGTCAAATCTTGGTCGCAAACATTTTAAATAAATGCTGAATTACTTTTAATGTTTTAATTCTAGAAAGGAGTTTGATTTTCAGATTTAGTTGTGTGAAAATATGATGTTAATTTATTGGGTATTTTAATAATCTGAATCTGGTTTAGCAATGGTGCACAAAGTAGCTCCATGGCAAACCTGAGGAATTCTCCAAACAAACCTCCTCTGCTTATAGACCTTGTTTTAGAAGGTGTTGCAAACTTTTTCAATGTCCTAGGCTTCATTTCTTAAGTAATTACAGTAAACCTCTACAGTCTGTAAAGATCCACTTGATCTGTTGTCTCAATTTTAGTTTGGAATGAAGGAAAGCAATGATGGTCACTTCAAGTTCTACAAGTTGTTAATGTAAAAATACTTTACAGAATAACTTGTGCTAAAGTATGGATTTGATTAATAAGGAAGGAAGAAAGTGTTAATACAGGGGTGTTTTGCTGACTCTGGTTCTGTAGCTGTTGTTTGCATTCCATTGCTGATTAAAAGTGCTGCTGTTGGGCTTGCAGACAAAGCAGCCAAGTTCATTGGAGAGTATGGAATGTGTGCAGAGACTTGAAACCAGGAATTTTAATTCATAAGGGCAATGAGATTGAAAATATCCTTTATAGACAGCGGCTATGATCTTCCTTAAGATAACTTCTGTGCTCTGGTCCTTTTCTGTTTTGCTTTGTGGGTTTTTTCTTTCTTTTTTACAGAAACAGCATTGCTGAGTGTTAATGTTAAACCTTTAAGAACAGTGGGGGCCCCAATGGGAATAAAAGGTAGACAGAGTTCAAGTACTTAAAATGCGCTGGCTCGCCTGGGATACTTGAAATGTGTTCATTCTCCATTTCTAACTTATTTTCATCTTTAATCTTAATGTGATGCCAGCTTTAGTTTGAAGTCCTTCACATTTGAAACACTAGGAAGATTAGGTCAGCCTATATGGTCTGCTAAAGCTTATGCACATCCAATGTAAGGACAATATTTAAGAAGTGCCTTTCTAATTACATTTTTTACATATTTGCATACCAATAATGTCTATGCTGCAAAGGTTTCTTAAGTACTGTGTGTCTCATAAAAGCAGCATGTGTTTGGACAGTGCAGGAAAAAGCTAAATAATGTTATTGAGGACTCTGATCCTAAACACTCTCTAAAAAACCAAATTTGTTTTGGCTGTTTGCTGATGTACAATGTGGTACTGAGACCATGTGAATGAAATAGAGAAATGATTGTCATCAGCCCCTTGCAAAGGCTGTAATCTTGCTTAGCTAGATGCCCTATTACAAGAGACATGAGTGTACATCACTGCTGGCTTTAAAGGGTTGGGAATGAAAAAATTTGCAAATGACAGAGCTCCCTTTAAAGGATGGGCAGCTTAACTATTAGCAATGTTATAATGTTAACTGTGGAAAGCGTAGTATCAACAATTAACTTCCTAGACCCTTAACAAAAGCAGAGGGGCTGTGCAGTGCTGCATTTAGATGCTTTAAAGTCTTCTGAGAGTTGACTTTTCAGACGAAGGTTTCCAGTATCTTTTAAAACTTCTTTTGAAGCTGTTAATCTTTGCTTGCCAGTGCCAGGCTTCCAACTTCTTCAATTATCTACGAGTGCATCTGGCTGACCACGCCCTCTCATTCATGCTGCGATGTTGTGTGTTGATGTTCTAGAATGAGTCTGCAGATTTTAAATGCAGAAAACGAAGAAAATGGAGGAAACGTCAGTGATGATCTAACAGTGGAAGACTGTGACATTTTCTTTGCACCTCCGGAACCTACAGGGAGGCCTTCCATTCTGCGCCTGTCCCAGAAGGAAAACCTGCCACCAAAAAGTGTGGGAAAAGCTATGAAGGTAAACTCTTGTCTTGATTATATTCTTTCTCCTTCTTTGATCTCCGCTGCTGAACGCGTACGCTATTTGGAGCTTGAAAATACTGTGGTGTTCATGTTCTTCCTTTTTCTGCCCCTTGCCCCTTTCTCAAAGGTATCCTTTCAGACTCCTCTAAGAGATCCTCAGACTCGGAAAATCTTAAGCCCTGCTGTGATGGACAGACTTGAGACTACTTTCACACTTGATGATTGCAGCGAAGCCTTGACAGATGATTATTTATCTTCACTCATCGATGTTGAGTAAGTAATGTATTCACCACTAGTAGTATTAGCAATGTGGAGCATATGCAAGTTAATTTTTCCCCATTATAAATCTGTATAGTTAAAATGTACTTTTGTGTATTATAGCAAGATGTAAACTATGCAAAAGGATTAAAATTAACGCTGAGTTTGAATGTACTCTTTGTAAAAGTTAAATTTTCTTAAAAGTAATTGCATTAGCTTGGTTGCAATATTGAATACCAAACTCTGTTTCTCTAAACTCTCAGTAACTGATTTCATAGAGATTACTTATGATATGGATAAATAGTTTAAGAGAACAGACACACATTAGGCAGAGATTACAGAACTTTCCTACAGTAATGTTTTCATGTGAAACTACAACTATTCCAAAGCTAAACCTTAAAATTTCTTCTTGCATGTTAAGCACAGTTTTATCTCTCTCAATCTTTCTCCTTAAGATACATGTTCTGAAGGGGTAGCTTGAATTGACACCTTGAGTCAATGAGTATTAAGATTAAAGAAAATCCAGCAACACAAAGTGAATATAACATCAATCCCAAGTACGAACAAGTTTGTGCACCTTTATAGTCTGGCAGCCTGGGTCTCAAAGACTCAAATAAGCCTGGTCTTATGGTAGCTGTCAAGAGAAGAGCTTGAATTCTGCAGTGTTCTAATTTGGGGTTTTTCAGCTCTCCTTTACTAGAAATATTGTAATAATGTTGTCATAACACTCTATTATTATACCATTATTTATTTGCCCTCAATGCATATTTTTGTTACTGTCTTTTCTTAGTCCCTTTTAAAACTTTATATAAACACCTGACCTCTCTAATTCCCAGTAGCAAGAAGTCTCAGATCTTAGCTTTGTCTTCTGCAAGAAAATAGAGCCTTTTTGCTTGTTTTTTAACTACCTGATACTATCATTTGCCCCCTGTTCTTGTTTTTGGGAAGGGCAGAAGGGAGAAAGATGGAAACTCCTAAATGTTCTTTAAATGTTTGGACTTGATTCAACTGTTAACTTGCATGTGTACTGTAGTTCAGAAAAGTACTTCTGAGCTAGCAGCCACAATTAAATGACTTAATTGCATTTATGCCCCAAACTTATTGCTCACACGAATAAATGAAGATTTAGTACATACAAGGTTCAAGTGAGTCAAAGGGCTAGCACCAAATTTGTTTTAGTTAGGGCATAATTATATGTCAGGACGTTGCTTTTGCTGTACGTGCCCTTAGTACTTTTAAAATGTAAGGATCTGCTTGTAGCAAATGAGCTTAAGGACTGGGTGTTGCTGAAGGGTGTTGCTTTTGACCAGTCTCAAGTAATTCAAGTTTCAAGCAGGTGTCTCGCTCTTGACTGGCATTTATTAGGTTAAACACTGAAGGAGAATGGGAGGGGCCTGAGTAGTTGTACAAGCCTGGGGCTGAACTATTGCAGGGAAGAGGCACTCAAACCCGGTGAGAAGGACTTCCTGAACTCTTATCTCCTGCCTTTGCTGCTTTGCTTTCGGTTTTATCAAAGTGTTGCTTTTAGTTGAGTGGCTTTTAATCATGTTCTGTTCTACAGCAGATACAGATGGCACATAGAAATAGTAACTTTAGAAGGGACAAAACAATGGGAGGAAATCCTGTTTCAGGAAGTAATGGCTTAACTCTCTCTGGTCTGAGGCTAAGCCTCAAAATTTGAGCAGAATTTGGGGAAATTAAGCGGGGGGAGGTGTCTTGTAGAATATTCAGCAGTAGTGAGTACACAGACTCACTCTTTTTATCCTTCTGCTTCTTTGAGAGAATCTTGTGTTTCTCTTGCTGGAAACGTATTTGTCTTGTATACTGCTTTGCTCTTTAGATCTGCTGTTGTATAGAGTTTAGAGTGCCTGAAGTCCAGGTTCTGTTTTGGTATGTAGGCCATCATAGATAAAATGCTGGTGCATACTTTCAGGGGGAAAAATATCTGCCAGAATGACCAAAGTAGTGACTGAAATGGGAGAACTTGAATCATGACTCGGTTTGGTCCTAGACTTGTGAGTCTGTCATGAATCACTGTTGAATCTACATGAAGATGTACTGCTGGCTGTGCCTGTGTTTGAGCTGCTTACTGCTAGTCTCCCTTCCTAAGCAATATCTATTTCACTGCCTAGTGAAATGGAAATGTCCATGTGCTGTAGTGAGTTGAGCAGTCTCCAGTGATGACTGGCATAAGGTAACATAGCTGTGTAGAACACATAGCTTAAGAATACTGCCTAGTTTCAAAGACTGATCTCCCTGTAGTTCATGTGTACCAGCACTTTTAATTTCTAACTGTTTAGGTGGCAACTGATTTCTTGCTGTTATATTCTTTTGCTATCAGCTGCCTTAGCTATAAAAATCAAATTACTCTAAGCATGCAAAGCTACTTGTGAAAATATCTTTCTAAAGATGTTTTCAGATGTCTAAAAACTAGCTATAGCATGTGTGATCTGACTTTTTTTTTAATGCAGCACATATCAACAAGAGACTGAAGCTGAAGCAAATACAGTGATAAGTACACAAATGCCAGAGAAGATCAATGCAGCTCCTTACCCAGATGATGAGATGCCAGTGAAGAGTAGAGGTTCCTATAATCTTGATTTTGATAACTTGGATGACATCAGTCCCTTTCAAAGTTCAGTGCATTTGCAGCATTCTCCTGTAAATCCACAAAAATCTCCTGTAAGAGCACCTAGCAGCCGTGAGAAAGCTTCTCTAAAAAGTAATGATTCTCTTCTGGATGATACAGCTTCTTTTGCTTCAACTGCAGCAAGTACAGAGCATTCAAGTGAAAAGGAGAAGACTCTCTTCTCTGGAAAAGAATCTGCATTGAGACATCTGGAGTCTAACAAACCGAAGCTGTCCCCTAAGAAAGCGATCAGTGACTCTGTGCAGGATGTGAAGTCTGCTTCCACAGATGTAGGCCAAATTGGCAATTCACTGAGATTAGCAGAAGCATCTACATCTTCTGTACAGTTATCTGTCAACTTAGGTCCCAGTAGATCTGATGTAACCAATTCTTCTAGAACTGAGGAATTGGAGCTTCAGAATGTTTCAGTAGCAGAAAAAGCCTCTGCAGAAGAGCCAAAGCCTATGGAAGAGCTGGCAATCTCCAAAGGGGAACCTACAGAAAAGCCTGGTGTCACCAAGTCTGGACCAGTAAAACTGGAATTTGACTTTGATAATACCACTGCTAGAAAGCCACCTCCTAAGAAACTAGGTAAAAGAACAGGAATTAAGCCACCTTCCAAAAAAGCTCCTGTTACCAAAATGAAAACGGAGAATACTGAAGTGCAGAATAAAAGTAACGTGGAAGATGAAATCCCTGTTCCTAAAGGATCTTACAAGCTTGACTGGGACAAACTCGATGATCCAAACTTTAATCCATTTGGAGGAGGCTCTAAAATTTCCAACTTACCCAAGTCTTCTCAACCTAGCCCTCAGAAAGCTCACCTGCAAGAGGAGCAGGATAGTACATCACCAAGAAAAGAGCATCTTCCAGTGGAGCAGGATAACAGACCAAGTACCTGTGAAAATCTTGAGAGAAGAGAACCCAAAAGTCTGTAAGTAAATCTGAATTTACTAGCTGAATGCAGAAGCACCTTCAACTTGTGTGAGGAAGAAATGGATGGTATCTCTAACCAGTTGTGAATTGTAACCTTTAACACAATATATTGCAGCAGCAAAGATCTCACTGGGAAAACCATCCTGGAATGGCTAACTCTGGGCAAAAGGTGCTCTTAAATCTGGAGGAATGGGAGGCAATAGGCTTATATAGGAACAGCATTAGTATCTTGGTTGAGTGGCTCCTTCCCCTCTCCTCCAAGGTTAGTGTAAAATGTAGAGAATTGGGTGACTGCTGCTGTCAGTCAAGTAACAAGTGAGTAGACAGCAGCATTGCACATTGTGCAACATATGAATGGACCAGGCAGTCCTGTTCTCTGCTTAGTGCCCTGGCTGAGTTCAGGTGCTGTTTCTTCCTTGCATGTTCTTGGTATCTGAATGCTGTCTCCAATAAAAAGGCCTGTCACTATAAGTTGTGCTTTTTTTGGCACCATATAAAACTTTTTTTATTTGAGAATGGGAGATGTTGTGTTGCCTTTGTAAAGGTGAACTATTAAAATGTCAGCATTACTGTAGACAGCCAGGTGCTTATCGGAACTTGACCGGCGCAAGGTGTTCATTTGACTGAAATGTTTGCTCTCTTGCTCCCTGTGTAACATGGTCAGGCACCATTTACCAAGGTGAAAAGTTAAGTTTGTGCTGTCAGCAGTAACTAAAGTACTGGGCTTCTCTGAAGTTCTGGGTTTTACACCAATAACCACTGCATTACTTTAGAAAGAGTAGTGGGCTGCTTCTAATTCTGTTCTTGATTAGACAAAAACCCTATCTTTGAAAAAAATAATAATAGGCTTAACAAATGGAAATAAGAGAACAGTTTTAAGTGAATAGCAATAACTGGTACTCCTGTGACTGTCTGCTTCCCAGATAGCACTGTTGGAGGGAGAGCTTTCTGTCACTTAAGTTGTCACCTGGCAAGATGGTGAATTTACATCCCCACCCTCCTTAAAGCTTCCTGTAATGTGGCAGTGGAAATTCAGATAAGCTTATGTTGTTCAGTGCTTCAGTATATATGGTAGATAGAATTCAGAGCTATCTGTGTGACTTGAATTTTGAATTTTTTTTTCTTTTTTTCTTTAGGGAAATCGGCGAACAGAATGTGGTAGAAGACAAGCCAGTGGTTCAAGCAGAAGCTGAACTTCCAGGAGAGATTGCCATGGTAAGGTATAGGTTCTTACTAAGTTGTTCCATGAAACAGAGTTCTTTGACTTAACTTTGTTAGAAAAAATACCGAAGATGGGCTTAAGAATTAGTGTTTTTATGTATCTTATTTATATCTAGCGATAGGACCAAGGGGTAACGGCTTTAAACTGGAATGGAGTAGATTTACATTAGACATTAGTGAGAAATTCTTCACTATGAGGGTGGTGAGACACGGGAAGAGGTTGCCAAGGGAAGTTGTGGATGCTCCCTCCCTGGAAGTGTTCAAGGCCAGGTTGGACAGGGCTTTGAGCAGCCTGGGCTGGTGGAGGTGTCCCTCCCCATGGCAGGGGGTTGCACTGGATGAGCTTTAAGGTCCCTTCCAACCTAACGCATTCTGAGTCTACGATCTTCAGCAGCTCTAGAATGAGTATTAACTGTGCAGGCTTCTCTTTTGAACATAACATCAGAGACAGCCAAATTGGTACCTTGGTATTTAGTATCTTTTTTTGATCAGCAATCGCATATAAGGATGAACATAAGGGTGTGGACTCTGAAAAAGTGACTCCTGTATAATACGAGCTGTACTCAGTGTTGGTAGTTTAGTTTCCATGCCTGTGAACTCTTGTTTTATTATGCTGGCTGCCCAGCTAGTTTATGACAAACCAATTTTGTTCATTATTGTGACTTTCATTACATTTAAATCAGTATTTTGACAGTAAAAAGATTGTGTTTTTCTCATCAGGAGAAGCAAATGAGTCCATCTGAAATGTCTGCAGCTAATGCCCCTTCTCAAGATAATTTGGTTTTTGCTGACAGTGGAAAAAAGTCAATGTCTGCAGAAGAAATTAAACCTAGTTCCCACAGAACTGAAATAACAGCAGAGGAGCAGACAGCTAGCACTGAACCTGAAGAGGTCTTCAGACCATCATCAGAAGGTAAGGGCATTTCTTTAGAATAGACTGAAAATAAATTGTTACAATAACCTCTGTGTATGTGCTTATCTACTTCAGTTTTGGTGTCGATTCTATCTTTGTCTATCATTTTGCCCTTCTGGAAGGACTGTAAAACCTACAGTGACTAGGGATGATGGGAAATGTACCTAAGCGTAATTCTAACTTACTTTGGTTTAAGCTAAATTCAAAAAGCTGGCTGTTATCATTCAGCTGCCTGGAAGGATGAAGTTTAGGCTGGTACATAAAAATCTTTTTAGAGTGACGGCTTTCTGTGCTGAAAAAATGCTCCCTTAAAAATCACTTCTGGTATTAAGGACTTCCTAAATTGAGAGCACCAGAGCTTTGTGACTACCTGTATTTGAGTCTTGTAGCACTGCTTGAATGCTGACTTCATATTGGAGCGTGGATGGTCTTTCTGCACTTGCCTGCCTGTCCTGAAAGCTTACTGTGTAGCTGTGACTTAACCACCTAGAAGGGTTATTACTTGTAGGAGCAATGTGTGGAAGGATAAGGAAATTATTTGACTGCAGTGCTGTCTGTCACTTATCTTAATTCTTGAATAGAAACAGTATATTGAGAAATGGCTATAACTTCATTGTTCAAATCTGAACTGTGTGCTAATTTTAATGGTGAGATTGCTGATCTTGCTCTTCTATGGGACATTGTAAAAAAGAGTAGAATATTTGAGTGTGCTTGCCACTTGGAGAGTGGAACAACAGAAGTTTTTCAACTATGTGTTAAATTCTACATATTCTTACAGTTAGGGACAAATGGCAGATGTAAGTTTGCTTAGCTTAGAAGTCTTTGCCTCATTTTTTTTTGTCTAAGTAGAAATACAGTGTTTTTAACTAATGAAAAACTAGGTCACAACATGGGAGTAGGGATTTATTTGCTTTATACACACCTATTTGTTTCTGTGTGGGTGCTTCACTGTAAGACAATACTGCATCTTCAGTGTAACACTTCCTTTTCCAGTTCTAGGAATGGGCATAGAAATAGACTATCTGGAACAGTTTGGGACTTCGTCAGTAAGTATGACATTGAAATGTTTTGTTTGTTTCCCTGCAGGGGAAAGGAAAGCCTTAAAATGTTTTCCTGAAATAGATTCACTTGAACTTTCCTGCAGGAACATACGGGTTTGCTTCCCCCACAGGAATGTGTCTACAAGACTGAGCAGGGGGTGGTCATGGAAGGAAAAGTAGTTACAAGTAATTCTGCTAAGGATCAGAGGTCTTAACGCCTTTGGTTTGCAAAGGTGCTGTTTTTCCTTCATAGCAGCGAAACTGAGATGGATGATGTTTCACCTCCGGTTGCCAAAACTACAGGAACATAATGCTTTGAAAGTGCACTATTTTGAAAATATTTTTTGAAGCTCTTTTGTTTTATGGACAGTTTCAAGAAATCTCTCTCTATTGGGCATGTCATGTTTTAATCAGTTCAGCTTAGTTATTCTTTCTCCTGCTTTGGTCTAGAGTAGGAGTGGCTCTGAATAGGCAGTAAATACACTGAATTCAAATTTTTTTTTGATCACACTGTTTGTACTTGTTGTATAAGCAAAGACAGAGAATGACATACACTGCTTATTCAGCATAGAATACTATCTTCCCCTTTCAGTGTCTTCTGCTGGTTTTAAATAGTTCATAAGTGTTTGTCCTTTTGGTTCTGTCTGAGCACATTGAGCTCACTTGATATTACATAAGGACTTAAGCGTGTGGGCACCGAGTTCTCTTATGTAATTTTCTCCTGAGAACAATGCTCTGGCCACTGAAGAATAGGTTCACCCTCTCTCCAGAGGATTATTTACATGTGTGTGTGTGGCATGTGTGTGTTGTTATTGTGAAGCAGCATATCTGCCAGTTTACGCCTCTTCCTTTCAGTTCAAAGAGTCTGCCTTGAGGAAACAGTCGCTGTACTTGAAGTTTGACCCTCTGTTGAGAGACAGTCCAAGAAAACCGATTTGTGGTACTATTGAAACAAACATGAATATCACGACTGCTCCACTTCAGCATGGGTAGGTATTGACTTATTCTAGGCCATAGTATGTAGCATTGAAAGAAATGCGGTATTGAATATAATGGTGTTTTTTCATTTTTAGTCCTGTTGCTGATTTAAGCAAACTGATTGTAGAAGCTGAAAAGCCTGCAGAGAGTATAAAAACTGAAGAAAAACCAAAAGGACTAGATCTTCTGGGAACATTTACAACTTCTGTAAAGGTGCCTGAAATGATACTGGGTTTCATGTTGGTATTTTGGGAAAGGGATTGGCTAGTTTCTGGACTTAAGACTTATGCAGATATTCTAAGGATTTCAGAATACTTAAGGTTTAATACTTAATCTTAAACAGGTTGGATACTCACTTATATCAAAGTTACTTTTTGATGGACTTCATTTTCTTAAAAATCTTTTGTGGAAACTGGTGGCATTGCATGTGGTCTTAGGAGACTTCGAGCTGTTTAAGAGTGCTTTAATCAAGCAGTCTCTTTCATGAAGCTGAAGCCACAAAAATAAGACAAGCTTGTACTTTAATTGCACTGCTGGGATGAAAAGTGCTTCTTTGATTAAACTTGATGCTGTACAGTCTAAGGCTTGTAGTTTGAACAGTCTTTTATGCTCTCAGCAGGTCATTCTGAAATGGTGCCTTTTTTATTGGTGGGGAACAGTGTGGTGTCATCTGCTTTGTTTCTGATAGCTGTAATTGATGGGTAGCAGTTTCTGGTATATCTTAAAGAGAACTACATAGTTCTAGAAGATATCCACAAAGAAAGTTATGGTAACAAAGTTATGGAGGTATTTTTGCATGTTTAAATAAAATACGTTGACTTACCATAAAATTATCTGCATACAGCTAGTCAATGGTATGAAAATAGGAATATATTGAAACTTCACTTTTTTTTTTTCTCCTCACAGGACACAGGTCCCCTAATTCCAGACCCCCTGACTAGCGATGTGCCTTCACTCCCTTTTGCTGCTTCCACAAACACTGCAGTGGATGCTATTATAGATGTGCTAAAATATAGCCAGAAAGACATGGATGCAGCAGTTGAACTGGTTAAAAGAGAGGTATGGTGACCCCAAAGCAGAACTTTATGTAACCTAAGCTAAAGGGACTTTCAAGGCTATCTGGTATAAATCTCTACTTGGTAATTGTTTCCATTGTGTTCCATGGAAGCATGTCATTCTGTAAAGCTTGCTGTACACATGATAGGAGCAGTAGATACAGAGCTCTTCAGAGCTAGTATCTAAGGAAATAGGGTAAACTTCACTATTAGATTTTACCTCAGAAATGGTCAGTATTAAAAAAACCCCATTCGTTATCAGATGGAATGGTTGGGCTTAGTGCCAGTGATCTTAGTACTCTTTATTAAATTAGGCAGGAAATATCTGTTATTGCCAATGGGAGGGAGAGGCTGATTCTGACATAATTTCCTTAAAACAAGATAAAACTGTAATGCCAGTTCAGTGCAGTAACCATTCTTTTTTTAATGGGATGGGGAGACAAAACAGTATGTCCAGGTAATACAAGTGAGAACTGGAGCTCACTCTGGAGGGAGATCAACATTACTGGAGGGGAGAAGAAGTAGTTGGTGAGATTTCAAGCGTATTCTGTAACTACATCACTGCAGAAGTTGCTTTTGAACCTCCATCTTACTGATGCAAGAAGTTTTGTGTCCACTCACTTAAAACATCTGGATAGGTGATTCATTACGGCTTCTGGGTTATGTAACCTGACAAATACTACATAATGTAAGAGGAGTACTTAAGCATAAATGTCCTTAAAGCTACTTGTGTCACTTCAAAATTATCTCCAGAAGAAAGTGGAGTATTCGGAATTCCTGACTAGCTATACTGCAGGCAGTGGCATTAAGGACACCAGACAAACATGACCTGTGATTATCTGCTCCTTAAGTTATTTTTTTTCCCTTTAGAGTACAAAGATACTTGCTTTTCTAAGAGCATCTTTTGCTTTCTGTCACTTAGGAGGATGCTTTTTGCCTGGCATACTGTCTAGCACAGGAAAAAAGGTGCAGCTTCAACAGAGGACCACTCTTAGTCCATTGATCTAAAACAAAGAATTTATATAATAGGGGATAAAACTTTGTAGTATCTTAAAACTGGTGCTCTAATCTCTTGTTTCAAAGACCTATTTTAAACATGCAAGACAGGTGTGACTGGGTGACTCCAGCTGTGTCACTTATAGTAATTACAAGCATTGTTATTGATTAACCTGAAAGAAAGATGAAATTTAAAAATTACTCTTAGTGAAACAACTCAGTGTGAGTAGAGGAAATAAGCCTGTTTTCCGTCTGGGCAAATATGGCACTACATGAAAGCATGCTTTTCTGGGACTAATGCACAGTTTCTGTTGTTTGCAAATGAAAGTTTCTAACTGGTTTCCATCTTCAAACACTTCTGGTTTTTGTCACATTTATTTCTAGCTGAAATATTATTAATTCTTTAACTTTTGGTACAATTTTCTTTCACTTGTGCCCCACTTCCTGCTATCTGAAATATTACAATACACTTAAAATGCATTTATTCTAAAATAAATACTGAAAATCAGTGTACCATGCAACTTTGAGGGGAAATTAGCAATAATCATGTGCAGTAATCATGTGCTCCCACTGTCTCTTGTTTTAAATCCCAAGTTTTGTGTATTTTGGGCCTCTTGTCATTGAAGACTCACACTGCAGTCAACTGTCAGTGTTACAGTTCTTTATAGAAACCCCAGGGCAAAACTAAGTTCATGGAGTTTCCACAAAGCATTCAGCAAAACGTGCTTGTACTGCTTAATGCTGTTACTGTGAGCTCTGCTCTAATTCAGCTGATGTGAAATTAAAACACAATTAATTGTGTTATTCTTAAATGATCTGAGGTGTCTTTAAATTTGGATACATGGCGGTCGGAGGACTGAGTGTCAAATGGAAACAACTTCAAAAAGTTTGATCTTGACTAGAATAACCTTCTGGTATTTGCTCTTTCCAGTGTTTAATATTAGCAGATTTATGTGGCTTATTTTGTCTGCCTTGTAAATAAAAGGAAAATATGTATTACCTGATAGAATTACTGCTTGAGGGAACATTACTGGCCAGGGAACATATCCTGCATATAAGATGAATAAGAGTAGCCAAGAGGTTGGCTGAGTTGGCTCTGGTCTTGCCATTTGAGAGATATTGGTAACACAGAGTGGGTATAGTGTATGTGAAATCTAGATCTCAATCTACATTTTATTTGACTCAAATTTGTAAAAAAAAAAAAACCTAATTTTGAATCTGTTAAGCAGTTAGAACTTATTTTTCTATATATCAAGTTAGAAGTCTACCTAGGCTGCCCTTCAGACTGTTTTGAGTATCGAATTTCTTATCTCTTTCTGTGCAAGAAATATAGTTTGGTTTTTTTTTTCCTCAAAGGTTCAAGAGAAACAGTTGGAGGCTGAGGAATGGAAAAAGAACTACAATAAGCTTCATATGGAATACAAGGAAATGGGGTATGAGTCTGTCTTCATTTTTATATTTCCGTATTTATGCCAGCTGTTTTTTTCTAACTTATGTTCAACTTTTTTTTTTTGTAGAAAAATAGTTGCTGAGTTTGAAGGTACTATAACACAGATGATGGGTAAGCTCCATATTTATACTTTGAATGGCTTGGAGTGGGGCATGTTTAGCCTAAGGTTCTTAACTGAAGTTAGTATTCTTCACTTCTGATAGAGTTAATATTAATTAGTGTAATGTTTCAGGCAAGGTAGTTAGAGTAACACTCTTAGGCACATTCATACAGATATGGTATCACTTGGTAGGTAATGATGACTTCCTAAATCAGGCATGAACATGTGTAACTTTTTTCTTGTTCTCCAGTGAAGTGTGAGCAGTTGGTTGATTAAAACTGGCAGATCCAGTTGTCTGCACCTTGTGTTTAACTGCTTATTACCTGACCTCATTTCAGTTATAAGATGTCAGTAGCAGTTCTTACTGGGCAGATTTTGGCCTTTGCTTCAGTCAGGCTTGTGGCTTAAAAGCTAGGAAGACATTGAATGAAACTCTTATTGTGTAGGTACGTTCTCCTAGTTAAAGCTCGATAGCCAAATCTGTACCTTCCTTAAATTTAGTCCTTTAAGGAGACTGAATATTACGTCAGCTTTTTTGTGCTTCTTTAAGCCTATGGGAAACATAGCTCAGGCATGCTAACAAAAACTTGTCCTGAAAGCCTTAGCTATGCTGGTTTGGCTAGTTATTCCAGTCTCCTCCAGATCTTCCAGCTATTGTGTATATTTAATGAAAACATATTTTTTGATTTGTTGCTTCTGTCGCAACTTCTTAGGCACTGGTTTTGGTGAACTTTAATGTAGTATTTTGACTACATTGCAGGAAAAACAATGCTTTGGGCAGGCACCGTATAATTGGTCTTTAATGGGCTTGGAGTTGGTGCAAGGTAGTATGTAGTAAATGAAGAGAATATGACTGCTTCCTTAAAAGCAAATATATAGTCTTTCAGAGAGAAGGCTACGTTGTGTACCTTTCTTTGCTTAAGAGGAGGAATTGAAGGTGTGGGGGTTGTCTGTGCATACTGTGGAACTAGTTTTATGTAATGACTATCACGAGTGTAACCCTGTTAACCCTCTTTAGAGGATGCTCAGAAGCAGAAGGAACTTTCAAAGAGAGAAATGCAGAGAATGGCAGAGGAGAAGCAACAAGTTATTTCAGATCTGAACTCTATGGAGAAATCTTTCTCTGAGCTCTTCAAGCGATTTGAAAAACAGAAAGAAGTGATAGAAGGTTACCACAAAGTAAGATGCTATAATGCAAATAATATCCTTCTGAGATAAATGAGACTTAGTGGAGAGGAAATTATTAATTTCTAAAGCAGCCATTAATTAACTAGCATAGGCATTACCTGTAAAACCAGGTGCAAGTTGTTGTTTATTGAAAGATTTTTAAAAAAAATACTGGTTTGTACTTAATAGCTTGCTTATAGTATGCTAATGAACTCTGTTAGAAGCCAAAGTTTCTTCAGACAGAAGAATGAGCTGTTTCTTGCTGCATGCATATGATTTTTCTGTTACTCATAGAGACATACTCTTGTGTAGCAGCAGCTGCATAAGAGCAACTTGTTTCCCCTACATGTTGAATGGATGCAAGAGAGGATTTGTTATGACAAGTCAAAATTATAATAGTTTTATTGGGTGTTTTTTAGCTTAAAAAAACCCAAAAACAACAACAAAAAAACTAAACCAAACAAAAAAATCCCCCCTACCACAACAAAAAAAACCAACTAGAATAAAGCAACTCGGTAAAGTCAGGTCTTCGTTCTGCAGCATCTTCAGAGACTGGAGGAATGAAGTAAATGAGCGTAAGCTGTGGTTTCTTGTTGCATGAAAGGTGTAAAAATTGAATTACTCTTTAACGGAAGTGCATTTGCATTTTTTTCCTTCAGTTATCCTTTAATGTCCCCTATTTACTGCAGCTTAGAACTAATCAGTTGCAAGGTTCGTGGTAGTCTAGGTTTGAGAAACAGCCATAATGTCTGTTTTATGACTTCAGTTTCTGCTTTACTAATGTGTCAGGCTTCCTTCATCTTGTGCCCCTTCCATCTCTCCTCTGTAAATTCAGAAGCCTTTTCTTTATCTTGGAGTTAAAGCATCACTTGGAAACAGAGCTGCTGAATTCAAGAGCTGGAATTAGTAGGGAGCCTTAGCACTTGTTTCAATCAGTTCCAACTTGCTATAATACCTAATAAAATAAGGTGTCATAGCATCTGTGCCTGACCAAGGGGATTTTATTGATGTTGGATTAATTTCTGTCACTGTCCAAAGCCTGACTCTTTCCATGGATTCTCTGAAGTAATTGGATTTCTAGTTCTTAGTGACCTTAGTTTCAATGACCTTCCCCCTTTAGTCAAGTTTGCTGCTAAATAGAGTATGTTGGGAGGGAATTGGGATGAATAAATGTTAGTTTGTGAAGTTAAGGGTGTTGAAAGGGTGGGCTGATCCTATGTAGGTCTGTGGGACTTTGCAGTTGGTCCTGTTAATCTGATAAGCAAATAGACTTCTGTGTAGTCAAATACCTTATTTGTGAAGTGGAGAGACTCTTCCATCTACTAGCACGTAAAGATAACTAAGCTTCTTGTTTTTGGGACAGAATGAGGAAGCTCTGAAAAAATGTGTTGAAGATAACCTGGCTAGAATTAAAAAGGAGGAGCAAAGATATAAGGCACTAAAGGCACACGCTGAAGAAAAGCTTAATCAGTAAGTACTATGTCAAGAAGCCAAGTACTGGGAGTGAAATATATAGTTTTAACATGTTGCAGAATGTGGTTCATTAAAGCAGTTAGGTTCTTTTTTCTTTAGTTTGGGAGTTAAGCCAAAGTATAAGAACTTAGTGACATTCTGTAAACAGTTTTGCTGTGCCGTCTGAAGGGGATGTAAACACCATCTTGCTTCCATTTCAGAGCAAATGGGGAAATTGCCCAGGTACGAAACAAAACAAAGTCAGAGATTGCAGCCCTGCAAGCCAGTCTCCGCAAAGAGCAAATGAGGGTCCAGTCTTTAGAGAGGAGCCTTGAGCAAAAGGTCAGTCAAAATGTCGTGAGTAAGTCTCTTCAAGCTATTGCCTTAGACTGGGTCAAGAACTGCCTTATACCAATGCTAGAAATAGCCATGCGAACTCTGCTGGTTTTGATGGCTGTTGCCTTGGCAGAATTTGGGAGGCAGGCATTGAAAGTTAAGGCACAACTATGCCAGGATGCATCTGTATGTTTAGAATTTTTTTTTTTGGAGCAAAAGGTTTGTTCCCACAGGTGGGTTACAGAAGCAATTAATCCAGGCTACTGTGTTAGGAGGTTATCTTAACTACTGAAGCAGATTATCTAAAACTTAAACATGTCCCAGAGCAGAATCTGGGAATGGACCTTGAATAACTGTCTGGTTCAGCTTGTTCATAAAATGCATGATTTGTAAGCTGTTAGCACTAATACAGGCTCATTTGTATTGACTGAACTCTTTCAATGTTGTTGAATACAGGCCATTAATCCTTGTATTTGTCAGCATTGAAGACTCAGCAACGTGTCAGTAATACCTATTTTTGTTAGGGAAAAGTCCCATATTTGTGTTAGTCTTATGGCTAGGTTTTGCGTAGATAAGGAAACAGAAGGCCTGTAACTAAAGAGATGAGACAAGCCATTTAACACAACTAGTTTTGTTCCTGTTATGAATACAGTAACATTTTATGTTAAGAACTTATTAAAACTATTTGACCGTACAAGGAATTATACAAACTGGAAATTATTGCTGCAAGTAAAAGTATCAAAGCAGCATCATACAGAGCTGTCTGTCTTGTGAAGATTAAAATCTAAACTGTTGCTGTCATCTTAAATATCAGTGCATCTAACAAAAAGACTTTGAGTCTGAAAACTTATTTTGCTAGATCACTGGTCCCTATGTATTATGGGAAAGTCTGTAGAAGTTGAGACAGTGTAGTGGATTCTGGCTCATTTCCCGAGGCTCTTAAAGGATGCCTTGTGACCTGCTGTGGCATATCTGTCCTTTAGAGTAAACTTGCTTGAGTCATGAGCATGTAAATGGACTTTCTATTCCATGCGTTGGCAAACATGACTTGTTGCAACTCAGTTCACTGTGTGGATGTAGCATAGGTTAGGCATACCTGAAACTCACTTTTTTCCTGTCTTCAACAGACTAAAGAAAATGATGAGCTGACGAAAATCTGTGATGACTTGATCTCGAAGATGGAAAAAAGCTTATAGCTTATCTGTCTTGTAAATATGTCTACTCTCTGTCTTGTGTGTTCACTCTTAACTATGTGTGTGTGGAAAAATAAAACTTCATTTGAACTTGTGCATATTACTGACTGTATCTTTTGTAGGAAATACCAATAAACTGATGAGTTCATGAATACATGAGTTCAGTTGCTGCTTCCAACAACATCTTGTGTAACATTTTAACATGTCATTCAAAGGAAAACCTTATCATAATCTCACTGTCAGTCTTTTCCCAGTGTAAGAGCACCAAGGTTCTGTGCTTGTGACCTGGCTTTGCTGGTGAGGCTGTGTCTCTGTTTTGCACTTCCTGCTGTCTCACTTGTAACTCTGGAATGTTCTCATTTAAGATTGTAATAAAACTTGACCTGTCACAAATACTATAGAGTAAAACCTGAAAGCTTAAACAGACTAGATGTCATGTTCTGTCAACAGCCACCTATTGTCCCTCTTTGTAGGAGACATTTGAACCTTTAGAGGACTTAGTAAATGTTTGCAGTAAATCAAGCCATTTACTACTCTTGGAAGTGAATAATAAGCAAGATATCTTACACTGTCTTGTATTTTATTTGCAACATGGGGGGTGTGGGATGGTGAGTTTTTAATTATGATTAGAAAAACATGATGTGCCAATTTTTTTTTATGAGAGGAGCTGGAATGATTCTGCTCTTGTAGACAAGCAGAGTACTGAATAGCAGGACAGATTGCTTGCTACTCTGTGATTTTTTTTTTTAGTTTGTTTTTTTAAATGTGGTTAGTCTGTCTGCTGCTATTGACTTTTTTTTTCCCAGTCACCAGCTAAGAACTCCTTGACACTGTCCTGTAATGGAAAGCCTTAGGAGATGTAGGCTGCAGGTTACAGGTTATGATGAAGTCAGCTTTAATTAGGGTAACAGCCGACAGAAAAAAAGCTTGTCATAGAACAGAGTGCACAAACCCAAACTTTATTCTCTATCTCAGCTTCAGAGAGCGGGTGCTACTGCAGACTATTTTAGGATGTTCATTTGTAACAGACTTAACCATACAGATGCAAAATGTTGTGCTTGGTCTGATTTGTGA
The DNA here is from genome assembly GCF_000695765.1 of Mesitornis unicolor. Classification (NCBI taxonomy): domain Eukaryota; kingdom Metazoa; phylum Chordata; class Aves; order Mesitornithiformes; family Mesitornithidae; genus Mesitornis; species Mesitornis unicolor. The sequence continues at coordinate 982 of NW_010184961.1, read as the reverse complement.
ACTCTTGCACATGTGTGTTTAATGGTGGAAACTGATTTCTGTTGAAGTCCTCAGTGCCTATTGAGGTTATAGGCTGTTGTTAGCCTAGGGTTAGGTAAGGTCAAGTGTGCAGCCACAAAAGGTAGGCCTGCTCTTTCCTCCCTGATATTGGATCACCTCTGTGGTGTGATAAGCCAGACAAACTGGTCTGGGGGAAAGAACTGACTGGACTAAACTGCTGTTTTGCAGTGGGTCGGTGTGCCGTTCAGGTTCCCTTTGTACATTTCACACAAAAAGAAGGGTAGAAAAGGGCAG
>NW_010184961.1:0-657 GCF_000695765.1 Mesitornis unicolor | reverse complement strand
ACTCTGTAGGTTAATGCAAAGCTGAACTTGCATTTGTAACTTTATAAACTTGCATTATTAGGGATAAGCTTGTGATGCTAAATCTTTCCACGAGATGTAGCTGTTGCTCTTTGAAATATTGGCTATACTACACTAGCTGTGCTTCAGCACATTGTGGAGCTGGAGATTGTCCCTCTTCTCTGGTTGTGCTTGATGCTAGTTAAACAATTATTTTCATAGATTCCTATTGGGAAGGATAAAGAGCTGCAAAATGATACATGCCAATGGACTGCATGTAAATAGTGACAATACTACTTGGAGTTTGTGCTACAGGTGCCAAAGTATGCTACCACTGTGTGTGCCTTTGGGCAACAGCTGCATAAGGGAATACTAGGATCTTCCTTTATTTTTTCAGGGTAAAATGGCTTTCTACTATTTATGTAGAATATCTCTGGTCCAGCAATTTTCATGAAGGGAGGAGAGCTGCTGGGTGGAGAAGGACAAGGAGACTTTCAACCTGTTTTCTGCTTTTGCTTGAATATAGCAGCCTTACAGCCATCACCATCCCCAGTCTGCTTATGAAGGTGGATACAGAAGTCACCCAGTAGACACCAGCATATGAAATAGAGGTGCTATGGTAGTGTTGGTGCCTGGCAATTCTCATTGGGTCTGATATCA
>NW_010184960.1:0-19221 GCF_000695765.1 Mesitornis unicolor | reverse complement strand
CCCGGCCCGGCCCGGCCCACAGGTAGGAGCTGGCCCCCCCCTCCAAAAGCAGTCAGGGCCGTGGGGAGGGGCCGTGCTTCTCCTCCGTGGGAGGGTGGGGTAGGAGGGTAGCAGGCTGGAGGTGGCTCTGTGTGTGTCGCGGCCGCGGGGATTGTAAAGGGTGGTTTCCCCTTTGTTACCCAATATTTGCATATGTACATTTAAGGGCCTTTAAAAAAGGCCGTTGTGGTGACCACGTTGGCTGGTATGGTACACGTCTAATGCGTCCAGGGCTTGAAGACGCCGAAATTGTGCGTGACTGTAGCAAGACTCACACGGAGGTAGCATCTGAAGGTCTCCATTTATGTCAGTGTTGGCAATGAATCTGGGAAGTTTAGTGATGTGTTTAAATTCTACGCTTTGGTAGAGCTGTGAGGGGGAAAATGCTGATGAATAAACAGTCCTGGGCACTTGCAAGTTGTAGAAGCTGTGAAGCCCCTAATTGCTATTTGCCTCAAAAAGTCGTTGTGAAAAGACTCTAAACAGAGACAGATGTTGCCAAGGAAGAAATGTGAACTGATGCGCTATGCAAGCAGAAGACCTTGAGAAGCAGATAAGGTTGGGCATGGGAGAGGAGATGGGGTCCCAAGGAGTTGGAACAGCCTTCTCCCATGACCCATCCCGCTCTTCAAGGATCACAAAATGCCTTTTTGCTTTTGTCGGCCCTATGCATGTAACAGGTGGCACCCATGAATATGCAAATGAGGATTATATGCGCTGTGTGCAGAGGCGTGTCTGTGTTTTAGGATCGCACGTAAGGGTGTGCCCTTCCTGCGTCTTTGGCAAGGTAACACATGTGGAAGCATAAAAGACGCCTCCAACAGGGGCCAACAGTGTGCCTGCCACCAGAGGTCCTCACAGAAACATCGCAGGAGCTGCGGGTGGTGACTAAGCCCCCCAGTTTTGTTTGTTTTGCTTCCTTCTCTCAGTAGAGGTAGAAGCATCTCTGGGTATTTCACGCTTAGAGAACATTACTCCTCTATAGCGCCTCCTCGGCTTCTCTTGAATGTCTGAGGAGACCTGCCAGTGCGGGGGTTATGGGCTTTAAGCCTTGTTCAGCTTCTTGCAGAATGGTTCAGGTATGGTCCCTGTCCTACTTACAGGCTCTTTGTGCCACGGAGAATGGTTTGGGGATGGACCCACTATCAGCAAGAGACTTGTGATACTTACCTTTAGTTTTTAGCAGACAGTAATTAGTTAATTGGTTATCTTAAGCTCTCCCTTTGGCCTGTCTGTGAGGTCTGTGCTATCCTAGCACTGCACCCATCTTCTGTAGTCATTGTTTCCTGATATAAATGTTCCTGCTCACCTATTATTTTCCATTCTGACTGCTTTTACAAGGCAAAATTTTCTGATGAATGATACAGCGATACTGTATTAAATGTTGACTTCAGCATTTTACTCTGTGCTAGCCGGATGGCAATGTTTTCTCTTACACAGGTTCAACTTACTCCTACAGACTAGGAAATTACTGTTCTTTGAGTAAATAATTGTTCAGTAAGTAACTTTTTCTGCATATATGTAGATTCTTCTGTACCAAAACCATCACATTCTCATGGTCTCCTAGGGAAAATGTTTTCAGTTACACTTTCATTAAGCTCTTCTGGGCTGTATTGCTTCACATCCTGTTACAGTTTTAAGACCTATTGAGCATGGACTTCAGCTGCTACAGTGAAGCATTTTATTTTTTATTATTAATTGTGGAATGCTTCAAGTCTCTGGGTTTGTTCTGGGTTTGTTTTCTTTGGGGCTTTTTGTTTTATTTATTTTTTTCTCTTGAAGATTGTGTTCTTACTGTTGTTTTAGCAGGATATGGAACAATCAAGCAAGAAACTGCACTATGAACATCTGTGTCATTCAAGAGAAATAGAGATGAATGGCTGTGACTAGTAAATGAAAATCTCTGTAGAAGAGAGATGGAACATGAAAGATGCCAAACAGCAATGGCATTGGAAGAAGAGGTAGAGTAATTTCAAATGTACAAAAGACTGAAAATGTTTCAGAACTTTTTTTTTACTCTCCCATTTCACTCTATTTCTCTGCTTTGTGTTATTTAATCTGATTTGAATTTGCCTGAAAGAACATGGATTAAAAATGCAGCATTCAGTCACATCAGATCTGAGTTGCTGTCTTCCATAGGTTTTGTTGAGAGGGAATGTTGTTTGGGGTTTCTTTTCTGGCCTTTGTTCTTGCTTCTTTGCAAAGCCTCTCTTGGCTTCAACACTAAGAATTACTGTGCTCCTGGAGATCTGACCTCTCAAGAGATTGACATGTGGATACATCCACCTATGGACAGTTACGTTTGTTAGTTTAATTGTACGCTACTGTCAGCAGAAAAAAGAACAGGCTCTGCCCTTGGCCTGGGATGTCATCAGCCTGTTACACTACTGGAGACACCTGATCCTGCATAAAAGCAGGATTCAGCTTCAGTGTGAGTTTAGCACTGAACTGGAGTCCATCTATTTAAGTCCATCTATTTAAGATGATGATGATATATTCAGTTTTGAGCCCCTCACCACAGGAAGGACATTGAGGCACTGGAGCATGTCCACAGAAGAGCAACAAAGCTGGTGAAGGGTCTGGAGCACAGGTCTTATGAGGAGCAGCTGGGGGAACTGGGGTTGCTTAGTCTGGAGAGGAAGAGACTGAGAGGAGGCCTTATTGCTCTCTACAACTGCCTGAAAGGAGGTTGTAGCGAGGTGGGTGTTGGTCTCTTCTTCCATGTAACTAGTGATTGGATAAGAGGAAATGGCCTCAAGTTGCACCAGAGGAGGTTTAGATTGGATATTAGGAAAATACTCTTCACTGAAAGAGTGGTCAAACACTGGAACAGGCTGCCCAGGGAAGTGGTAGAGTCATTATCCCTGGAGGTGTTCAAAAAATGTGTGGATGCGGCAGTTCAGGACGTGGTTTAGTGGGCATGGGGGTGTTTGGTTGACGGTTGGACCTGATGATCTTGGGGGTCTCTTCCAACCTGAATGATTCTGTGATTCTGTGATGATGGTGATGCATGTGCTTACCTAACTGAAGCTCCTTAGCGGACATAGTTAGAGAAAACACAGTCATTCTGTACGTTTGAAGCAGTATAAAATTTAGTGATGTGAAATAATAACATTATGTAAAACACCATAGATCTGGGATTGCTACGTTTGTCACTAATGGGAATGGCTTAATGTTTACTTGGGAAGAATTATGAAGAGGTTACTTTTAAAATCAGAAAATTAATGTGCTTTTCACAGAAATTAATTTAGGTTAATCTGCATCATTTTAATTTGCTAATAAAATGGTTGGTGTGTTTATACCTTCTGTGGATTCTTTTGTTGGCTTGAAAAACAATTGGAGCAAAACCTGTTTTCCATCAGCAGGACCACAAGTACTTGCTATAATACAAATCAGAAGACCAGATTTGCCATGGCAGATGTAACAAAGGCTAATGTATTAGTACCCAGAGGAAAAGATTGTGGACCCTGGCCAGTTCAAAGAAGCATTATCTGATGTTAAAAAAAATAATTCAGAAAGCACTCGTTCCTTTGATTGTAGTGTCTCACGTCAGGAAGCAGTATTTGCATCTTGAGTTTTAATTTAATTTTTTAGAGTTGAGTTCTAATACTACTTTGGCTGCTTTTTTAATGTTACTAGCATAAGTAGTGCTTTGGTGTGTTTTTGTTTTGTTTTAATAGAGTATCCACCCAAGTTCAAAGCGATGAACACGGGGGAAAGAAACATGAAGGGCTTTAAGTAAATTATTGCTACTTGGCAAAGAGCATTAAGGTACTGAAACTTTTCTCTGAAAATACCATCTTGCAGCTAGTAAAAAAGACAGAGTGCTAAAACCTCTAAGTCGACAAATTGAAAACAGGGTGAATTCATCTGCTGTTTCTGTGGCCATATTTTGACTTTTATGTGCATTTCTGGTCATCCTGGAGGGTAAATGGAAATTGTTTACATGAAATACAACAGAGAGGAGAAATGGGAAATGGGCAAAATAAATGAGACTTTTCAGCTAGAAGAGATGAAAAAGGAGATGATGCAAAAGAAGACTATAAATCAATGAATTGTATGGGCGGATGGATGAATCATCCATAATTCTGTCTAACCACTTTTGACCCCATTTATAATTTCAGCCTTCACACCAACCTATGCTACTGTCTTCCAAAATTTAAACGGACAACACAAAAATGCACTTTCTCCTTTTTAAAAACTGCTTCCTGATAAAACTCCTGTGGTGTCTTTAGTCGCTGGATGACTTTGTCATGTCTTAAGACACAACGACTAACTGTGTCCCACGTATCTCTCCGCCCGTTGGACACAACACACCTTTTGGCTTGGGAAGTTACTGAGCAGCTGATTGCAGAAATTGAAACAGTGTGTCAGGGAAATGATCGCTCTGGACTGCTCTGCTCCTGATGCTGGTTTTTAGGCATCTATTTCTGAATACAGTAGCTAGCTGGACATCTGCCTTGACCCAGCAGGGAAGTTATAATGCGACCTCATTAGTAGCCTGCATTGGTCTTGCAAAGTCATTTTCACTGTTAGTTTTCTGCCCTTGCTAAAACTTTGGGAGTGTTTGTTACTAATAAGCTCCTGTGCCACCTTCCACTGTTGAGTATTTTCCTATGAGAATTAACTTCATTTATACAATGTATTCCATGTGAGCAACACATTATAAATCAGAAATGACTCTTCAAATGGCTTTGTGGACCATGGGATCTCTTGCTTCAATCAGCCTAATTACGTAATAAAATGGACTGAAAAATGTTTGGAGACAACAGAACACTTTGTTCTGTTCAGAAAAGCCATATATGATGCATTTTCATCCTGCACAGAAGTTTGGATTTCAATCAGTTCATAAATGCAATGCCACTGTAGGTGAAAAAAATGTCTGTGTTTATTGTCCTTTTCTGAGCTGGAATCTGAAAGTGCTTCTGAACGGTGGATACTAAAAATGGTTTGAAAACCAAAAGCTTAGTTTTTCTTCTCTGCAGCTTTGGACTATCACTTAGTCCTGAGTCCATAGGTTAGAACAGCCTGTGAATGAGCAGCACTCCTGTAAGCTTGACCTGAGACTGCTCTAACCCGTACAGGGAGACACTGCATCTTTTTGTGTCTCAGAAAACTGAGCTGCACTGCAATATTATTATCCCAATGAATGGAGAGAGCCTGCAAAAACTTTGGGCATGCAGGAAAAACTGGACAAGGTGCTGGAGAGACACCAGTGTGTAGGTGACTTACCCAGCTTCTTCCTAATGAGGTGGGAGAGTGACAACTGACGTGAAAGCCTCTTGCCTTAAGCCCTAGATAGAGACAGCAAGACTAGGTTAAAAGCAGTATATGTGCAGGGTGAAAAGGTTTTACATGTGACAGGAAAGGATAGTTAGGGCAACACTAAAGCAGAACTAAGTTTGCAGTGAAAGAGGGAACTTTTTTTATATTGTCCCATCTTTGCAACAATTGGCACTGCCTTGCTCATAGTATTTTTAAAAGCAGGTGAAATTCTGAGTCTATGTGGGACATATTAACTTACTCTTCGGCTCTCATCACTTACGAAGACTGCTTTCAAACTTTCTGTGCAGTGTGATCATCAGTGGAATACAGTATAATCTGTGCAAATCAGTTGACAAATTAGATCACTTACAAAAGCTCTATTTACTAAGACAGTACCTTTACACTGATAACAGAATATGTCCAAAGGCCTCACTCACCAGCACAAACTCGGAGAGATTATTGCTCGAGTGACGAATTAGCCCTGAGCCACAAAAAATCTTGATTACTTTTTTGATTCCCCCTAAAATATGTTTTCATCATGCTGCTTCTTACTTTTAAAATATATACATTGAGACAGTATTGTTCATTTTTGAAGATGTTAAGTATATGTAATACGGGGAGAGTTCCCTGAAGGTAACTTTTCTTTTAATGCACTCAGACTTGCACACAGAGAGTGGTTGTAGGATGTGCAGTGCTGGTCTTAAGCACTTGGGCTGTCTGGCTGCCTTTCTCCAGCCCAGGTCCAGCAGCTCAGAACTAGTACGCTGGGATTCATATTTTTAAATCTTCTCAGAAGCTAAATAAGAAGCAGCTTGGGCAACTTTTACTTCAATGTGAGCCTTGACCTATGAGACTTTGTGTAACGTGGCTGATGAAGAGCAGAAAGATGTTCAACCTGACTGTAGATCACCTCTTTCAGAGGTGTTGTGAGGAAAGAACGTGTGTTTGTGGGTTGCTGGTGGGAATGCTTTTGTTAATAGTCTAAATCATAACCCCAGTGCATGGGGGTAATACAAAGTCTATGAAGCTCCCAAGAACTTTCCTCAAGGACTTTGTGGGACATAGATCATGAGGCTTACCTACCATGGTCATGGCAACTGTACAGCAGGATTTACCTCAAAGGACAGTTAGGCAGTCTTACAGCTTGTGAAGTCATAAATAAGGAAGGTGAACAATGAAGCAAATCGGTACGCTTACTTTATGTGCAGATTTGGGTGCTTGAACCAAGGGTTCAAATTGGTTGAATGGTTAAATAAAATGATCACTGTAAACATTCAAGTAATTCAATGTCATTGAAGTAAGTGAATTTTAAATTATATTAAATGGGATATTGATATCTTGAATGAGGAGAAACATAGTGACAAAGGATGAGGAGAAGACTGAGGTATTTAATGCCTTCTTTGCCTCAGCCTTTAAGAGTAAAAACAGTTGCTCTTGGGGTACTCAGCCCCCCAAGCTGGAAGACAGGGATGGGAAGCACAGTGAAGCCCCTATAATCCAAGGGGAAATGGTTAGTGACCTGCTACACCACTCAGACACATGCAAGTCTATGGGGCCAGATGGGATCCACCCAAGGGTACTGAGAGAGATGGTGGAAGTGCTCACCAAGCCCCTTTCCATCATTTATCAGCAGTCCTGGCTAACCAGGGAGGTCCCAGTTGACTGGTGACAAATCAAAAGTGACAAATCTACAAGAAGGGCCAGAAGGAGGATCTGGGGAACTGCAGACCTGTCAGTCTGACCTTGGTACCCGGGAAGGTCATGGAGCAGATCATCTTGAGTGCACTCATGTGATCAGGCCCAGTCAGCATGCGTTTATGGAAGGCAGGTCCTGCTGGACTAAACTGATGTCCCTCTATGACAAGGTAACCTGCTTAGTGGATGAAGGAAAGGCTGTGGATGTTGTCTACCTGGACTTTAGTAAGGCTTTTAACACTATTTTCCACAGCATTCTCATGGAAAAACTGGCTGCTCATGGCTTGGATGGGTGTACTCTTCGCTGGATAAAAAACTGGCTGGATGGCTGGGCCAAAACAGTTGTGGTGAACAGAGTTAAATCCAATTGGCAACCAGTCACAAGTGGTGGTCCCCAAGGCTCATTTGGGCCAGTTCTGTTTAACATCTTTATCAATGATCTGGACAAAAGGATCGAGTGCATTCTCAGCAGGTTTGCAGATGACATCAAATGGGTGGGAGTGTTGATGTGTCTGAGGGTAGGAAGACTCTGCAGAGGGATCTCGACAGGCTGGGCCAATGGGCTGAGGCCAGTTTTATGAGATTCAACAAGGCCAAGTGTCAGGTCCTGCACTTCAGTCACAACAACCCCGTGCAGCGCTACAGGCTTGGGGACCAGTGGCTGGACAGCTGTCTGGTGGAAAAGGACCTGGGGGTGTTGGTTGACAGATGGCTGAACATGAGCCAGCAGTGTGCCCAGGTGGCCAAGAAGGTCAATAGTACCCTGGCCTGTATCAGAAATAGTGTGGCCAGAAGGACTAGAAAAGATTGTCCTCCTGTGCTCAGCACTGGTGAGACCACATCTCAAATACTGTGTTCAGTTTTGTGCCCCATCAAGGTGCTGAATCACATCCAAAGAAGAGCAACAAAGCTGGTGAAGGGTCTAGAGAAGAAGTTCTGTGAGGCATGTCTGAGGGAACTGGGGTTGTTTAGCCTGGAGAAAAGGAAGTTGAAGGGAGACCTTATCAATCTCTGCATCTACCTGAAAGGAGGCTGTAGTGAGATGGGTGTTGGTCTCTCCTCCCAAGTAACAAGTGATAGGATGAGAGAAAATGGCCTCAAGTTGTGCCAGGGGAGGTTTAGATTGCATATTAGGAAAAATTTCTTTACTGAAAGGGTTATCAAGCTGCCCAGGGAAGTGGTGGAGTCACCATCCCTGGAGGTATTTAAAAGGTGTGTAGATGTGGCACTTAGGGACATGGTTTAGTGGTGGACTTGGCAGCTAATGGTTGGACTTGATCTTAGAGATCTTTTCCAGCCTAAATGTTCCTATGATATTTCAGCATTCTCATAAAAGCTTTTTTTATTTAGTGGAGCACAAAAATGGAATATTTATGAATGCCCTTTATAGTGTTCACATGATCCCTTGTTATTAAAGTAGCATTACTGAAGCAGTTGTTACCTCCTTCTGCTTAACAAAACCAGAAGATTAAAACAAATCTGCTTACTCATATAAGAAGAAGAAAGATTCTCATTAATATCAGGGCAGATTTTTTAGTTTTTGACTTTTTAGAAGTTGCACCTGCTAAAATAGAGTGGTGTGATGCAGGATGCTTCATATTGCTTAAATGCAGCAGGAACTGGTTTTGCCATTAGAGGTGGATTATTGTAACAGTAGTTTCCCAATGACATAATAGTAAATTGCATCTGCCCAGACAGTTATTTTCCAGAAGAGGTTATCTATAGTGCACTTGCATAAAATTACAGTTAAAAGGGCATTCATAGTTCCCTTGAGACTTATAAACAAAACCTGTTGTCACATCCTTAGTAAACACACAATTCTTTGTTTTCATTCTGTGGCAGTTGTAACAGTATGAGCACTACTGTAATTTGTGGTTCTGGATTGAAAAAATAAAAATGATATTACGCAGTGCAAGAGAAATGGAAGCCTGCAGTGCAAGCTTCCCATCATGAGGCAATAGATAGCACAACGGTTCTCAAATGTTTTTTCCTAGAGAATTTTTAGGCTGGTGACATAAAGATAAGGGTGGACAGATTGCAGTACCCTACCTGAAATGGCACTTGTAGAATGAAACATCTTCCATCTCACTGCTCTGTTCATTGATTTCTCCTGCACTCATTGATTATCTGCTTCTACTTATCCACAAGTGTAGAAGCCTGCCAAGTCAAGATCTATGATGCAAATCCTGAAATAACCCAATTCATTGATTTCTTTCATTTTTTTATTCTTCTCAGTATTCACATGCAGGACAAAATCCCATTTTTTCAGCCTTTTTCTCTTTTCCTAACACTCTTACCTACTTGTGTTGTTTTGCTCTCCCATTGAATTCATTAAAGGTTTGTGTTAGGTGCAGTTCGCTTCCATCCTTGTTGGTCACAAAGTCTTGCAGGAATGATCTGCATTACTATTTAGCTTATAGATCCACCATATATCCAATGTTACCATCTTCTCTGTGGAGTGAATCTTCAGGTTTGTGACTTCTCAGACCTCTTTAATGACAATGAAGTCTTTCCAGTCCCTTTAAACTGTCCCAAACACTAGTCTGGGTCACTGGTTGCTTGCCCTGTGTGTTTTAAGAGCCATAGATTTCTCATTTGCTTTTTAGCACTTTAAATGGGTGGGTGAGGCTTTACTGGTATGATTTTACCTGTGTCAGGCAGTCGGATGGACCTGATGAAAATGAGCAATCTGACTCCTGCAGGGGGATATGAGTTGTGCCAGGTCTCCTTCTCGCCTCTACACAGGGCTGAAGATTTATGGATTTTTATGTAAGACTCGTACTTCATCACTGGGATTCCTGAACTCTTAGCTTTCCTGTATTACTCATGTTGAGGATGTTACTTTGATCCGTGTTCAGGAGATTATTTCTTTTCTGGAGAAAGTTTTGAAGTGATGGAAGCGTGTAAAGAAATAGTTTTGTTTGCTGACAATAAACTCAATCTGATCCCAGACAATTTGTAATGAAAATACTTTTCTCCTCTCTAATCCAATGTAACAATAATTACAAGCAGCAGGTCAATAGCAGGAAGTATAGAATTGGAAGTGTTACTCCAGATATTAAGCCACAAATTGATCTCCCAGTCAAACTTTAAGTAAGTGCTGTATCAACATGTATTTCAAAGACTGGAGGACATTCTGAAATGTGATAGTGACGGACTGAAGGAAAGAGAACAATAATTTGTTTTATGCAAATATATTAATTCTTTACATCTCAAATCTACACAACCCTGCTATTAAGATGTTTTGCACTCACACGTTACAGCAGTGATTTCTGACTATTGCTCCACTTGGCTTCAATAACATATGGGATTTAGGAGGAATATTTGCACATAATCCGACACAAGTCTTGTGTGTCAAAGTATTCCAGCATTTATATGTCAGATATTCTAATCCAAGTCAGTTATTAACCAAAATAATTATTTCTTAGGAAAATAAAGGCAACACCAGAAATCCTTCATATCACATAGGGTTCTTGAATTTCCATGGACAGCTGATGACTGTTGCAACTCAGTGGACTGACTAGATTATACTGTCCTGCTCTAAAGACAGTTGAGGAAATATACCTGAAAAATTCTAGAACTCTTTGGAAAAAGAAACAGGTAATAGAAATTAAATGGGTTGTAGTTTTTCTTCCAAAAACTAAGACACATAATGTTTTTTAGAACACTTTTCCCTCTTAGGGGGCAGAAGTATGAAAGTTGTCCTTACACTACTATGGGCACACTGAGGTTTTAGAAGCTGCAGATGTCACTGCTCAATTTGCTTTATGGTGTTTCTTTTACAGGCCAGTAAGAAAGATGGAGAGGTGTAATGTGACTCAGAAGAATTTGTTCTTGGATATGTTTCTTAAGCATTGAACATTCTTACAGCTCAGCACATTTGAGAAGTCAGCTTCTTCTCTAGAAATGCTTGCCAGGTACATGCAGTGGTCTGGGAAAAATAGGTTTTGCTCTCTCTGATAGGTGTATGGAAGGAGCACTTTGGAGTGTGAGGTTTTGGTTCCTCTCTTCCTAACGCTGGGAGATCCCGCAAGGAGAGGTTGTTGAATCATTAATTTTTTGTTGTTGTTATTCTTCAGATAGGGCTGCTATTTTTTCTGACAGTTTTTCTTTTGCCAGTGCAGATGTGAAGACTTTTGACTGGACATGAGTAGTCAGAGCAAGAAGTCTCCTTGGTGTAACCATCATCTACTCACTGGTCAGTCTGCTTGAGTAGAGACGAGTAGCTGAGCAGTCAGAACTTCCATTCTTTTCATAACAGAAATCACCCCCGCGTTTAATTGTCTGAGGGGGAAGGAAGGTGGTAATTCTCAGGTCTTGGACAGTACTGAAGCCTTGTCAGCCAGTTATGATTATCTTGATTATTTAATTACTTTTCCAGCACTAAGTTGCTTCACAGTGGAGAACAGAGGAAAACTGCAGGTGTCCCTCCAGCAGAGTGAGAAGGCTTTTCTCTAGTCTAGCCTTTTGTTGTTACAGCAACGTTTCCAGCTGTGATGACACTTCCTTGCTGCCAAGTAGTAGTAAATAGCTGTATAAATCATAGTAATGCTTGTACCATGTGGGTACTGCCAGTTTATTTTTTACTCTAATGGATGTACATATGCTTATTCTCATATTTCAAAGTTAATTGTTAATATTTCTGTAAAAGGAACAGCTTTGGGAATTGAAGAATGGACACTTTTGAAGTACTTCATCTTCAAACTTTGGATTTCATTCTTCACCTGAAATATACACAGTGTGGTTTAAATTGTATTTTAATTTTATTCTCTCCAAGACTCTTCTGAACTAGAATTCAGTAGCCATGGCCTGCCTGACCCAGAGGGCAGTCAGTAACAGTGCATGTATGCTTAATTTAGGACAGCAAATACAGACTGCTGCCGTGCAAGCAGAGCTCAAAATGCTGGAGAGAAGTGGTGACATGTCACAGTGCTGGCACTTGCAGTCTGGAGCCTGGCAGAGTTTTGCTGAGTGCTGTTTGCATTTCTCAAGAGGCAATGGGTAGGTAGGAGGTCCATGTGGATGGGCAGTTCATTGCCACCAGAGAAGAGTGAGTGGAGTAGTGAGAAGACTGGCAAGGACTGATGTCCTGAGTTGTCTGTTCTTGACTGCCTTCTTTGTACAGAGCCATGTGTATGCCTGGCTTTTTGCATAGCTGCACATGATAGTTTGATGTAAAAGCTTACAGCCAAAGCTGAATGAGATGTGGAACTAGGATAGCTCTTGAGGTTGAAGAAAAGGAAGGATGTGTGTTACATGGCGCACTGGTTTGGGTTCTTTCTGATTAGAGAAACTTCTGTCTGCATAGGTATTTGCTGACTTGCAATGGGAGTCAAAATAGATTTTGCTAAAGGGAAAATAATAAATATAGGTTAAAAAATCAGGCTGCTTGTTATCTTTTTGTTCAAAGCATATTGAGATGGACCTGAAGCGGAATCCTGACAGAGTTTCTCATCCAGCCTCAGCTGCAGTCCAGGTGACTGATTTGAGTTGGCAAGGCAACCTAAATTCCAGTCTGCTGATTAAAGGTGAAGGAGCGCTAGTTATGGATGAATACCTTTCCCCCAGGAAACTGGTGAGTAGATATCCAACTTTTTAGTGAAGTAGAAGAGGCAAACTGGCATATACAGAGCTGTATTACCTTAACATTCAAGCCACTTTCGTGATGTCTGCACATTGTTGCATATCTGACAATTAGACTTCTGCATAAAGTAGATTCTGTCTTATGGAAAGGTATCAAATATTTGTCCTCCTTTCACCTTCTTTCATATCAAAATATTCTTAGCATGAATGCTGCTGTCTTTATTGCCAGGTTTCTTGAAGCAGCATGAAGAAAAGTACAGGTAGCATAACTATGATTTAAGCAGATCTCATTAATGCCATCTGAAGTACCTTGAAAGTTAGCATTAGAAAAACCTTTTTACATTAACTTTGATCTAGAGATTGGAAATGTAACTTTAAAAGCACAACTTTTTTTCTGAATTAGTGAAATCCTCTGTCCTGCTAAGAAGCCAATTAAAATATTCTGCAAGTGCCGTAAGTACTTTGTATATGTATCAAAGTATATGAAATTTCAAAGCACGTTTGAAAGCCACGTTCCTTTTTGACTGGGGGAAATTATTTTGGCATGCAGCCTGTTGAAAGAGAGTAACATGCTGAAATCTCTCTTGGTTGCATATTGTGCTGTATTTGCTTAGGGCTAATGAAGGGTAAAATCCTTTGGGACATGTAGGAGCTGAGAAAATAACTTCACTTACCCCTGCTAAAGGAAGGGAGACGTGAGAGCAGAAGTTAAGGGGAGATCCTCTGTGCATCCACTTGCACCAGTGGAGAGGCACAAGCTTCTGCCAGGGGTATACTCCAGCTACAGATTTATAACAGTCCCTAACTATATACCAGTCACAGCAAGTTGTTCTCAGAACTACTCTTCCCTTACTAGCCAAGCCTTTTAGTGTTTATAAAATGTTTGGAGATGGTAAAATCACTTTCTGCAGAGTGTATATTTTAAGCTTTCTGGAGAAAACAAATTATATGACCTTTATGATCAATGTCATTCACTTTCCTTTGGCTCCTATGAACCTCTGACAACTTTTTGGTGTTTTTTTAAGACCAGTCTAATGTGTTTGTGGCCTACAATACCCTGTATAAATCCAACGAGAAGCTCTCAGATTAGTCTGTTTTCTTAGGGCATGAACCCCATTAGAGTAACCAAAACAGCTGCCCTCTGACTTCAATAAACTTTGAATTAAACCCTTAGGAAGTTCTTTCATTGGCATGAATTTCTTCTCTTTCCTCTTCACTGCTTTTAGTTCTCAGTAAACTGCAAGCAGAAAAATGTGTGTAAGGCAGTGTCACCCACCTTCCATGAAGTTGCAATTCATTATTTTGTAATATTTTAAAAATGCAGATCAGAAGTTAAATTCTCCCACAATTCTAGGCTATTTTTAAAAGTGGGAAAAAACCTTTTGTTATTCATATATACCCTCTTGAACTTAATCAAGTCTTGCCTCTTTAAGATTTTGTGTATTATCATTTGTAAGGGATAACTTTTCAAAGACTCTTTTAAATATATGCATACTGGCTTACTAATTTTTCTGGACACAATTATTTCCTGGCCCTGGAACCTGACATTTGTGTTGCCACAGCTGGGGTACTTCCTGCTCAGAGGAAAAATTACACGGCACTGTCAAGGAAACATTAGTGATGTTTATAGCTTATTTTAATAACAGCAAATTTATCTATTCTTTGACCTTCATGTTGATCAAATGGAAACCACTGCTACAAGTGGAAATATTAGCAGTCTCCATTAGCAGTCCACATTATTAAGGTATGATACTTGTATTCCTTCACTTCTTTTTCAGTTGCCAGGATGTTTTCCTCCAGAGAGGAAAGTCTGGCTTAAACTGATTTTTCTTTCTTTCCCTTTTCCCTTTTTCTCTTTCTCTTCTCCTCTTTTCCCCTTCTCCTCTTTTTCCTTTTTCTTTTTTGCCTTCTTGGGCCCTGGAGCACATCAGACAACTTCTACAGAACCATCGGTCCCTTGCCCATTCTCTCTCTCCATAGTGGGTCCTCACCTCACAGAAATCTTATGCTCGCTCCCTATGGGATTTGTGGTCTTCTGTGGCCTCATTTCAGCATAATGTTCACTTCCAAATCCTGTGTGATTCCATGTCCCCAATATGTTAATCACATCTTCTGTTGTTTCTGCTTCCTACCATCTCTTGCTGTGAAGTAATGCCCTCTTATGTTTGAATACTCTTCATCCAAGCTACAGGCCAAAAGCTTTTGATGCAAAGGTTGGTATCATGAAATGCTCTTCTTTTTCCTTTCTGCTAGTATCAATGTCAAATTTCTGTTCTACTGTTTAATTTTCATCTATGTAAATAGGTATTTTCCATTCGTACCTGTTGAATTAATATTTCCAGCTCCCTGCTCTGCTTGTACTTGTGTTGCGCTTACATGTTGTTGTCAGATGTTGTAGGATACCAGGGTGAACAAATCCCCCATTCTTCCTTCTTTCTGAAAACTGGCAATTAAAGGTAAATATATTGCAATTAATTTTTAACTGTATTAGGGTTGTGGCACAGATTTCTTAGTAAATGTGGAGGAACTGAAATTAAGGGCTCCACCTGTCTTGAATTAGATTTTTATTTTGTTCTATTAACCCCCATGCCCTCCCTGCTGTTTGCAAAGGATCTTTTCCTGACTTCCACAAAAACATACTGCTTCTCAGAATAAATTCATTTTACTAGGTCAAATGATCTTCCAGATATTGTCACATTATCAGAACTAATCACATTTGTGCGTGATCTTCAGAGAAGAAAGGAAGTATTATTGTTATTTCAATATTTGTTGATCCTGTTCCAATTAATCATGTTTTCTAAACTTAGGAACTCATGTTCAGAAGTGGTGTTTAGTTCTGTTGCTCTGGAGTTTAGGGTGAATTTCATATGGCATGCACTCATCTTCATGGGGAGAAAAAATCCCCAGAGGGTCCTGGAACAACTGATTGGATTCTTGCTGAAATGACTCAATTGCTTCCTTTGCTCCTTGGCAGAAAGTTTTCCTCTTCGTTGTAGGCTAAATGGATTTTAGAAAAAAAAAAACAAAACCCTGGAGATAAAGGAAGCAAGTGCAAAATCTTTATAAATTAAGTGGAGTCAAGGAGATGGAAGTAACTGACTGGACCTGGACCCGCTGAATCCTTCATTGGAATTGTATAGTCATTTAAAAACTAATTAAAAAAGAAATTTTAAAGGTACCTCTGGAGGTTTTCCAGTTTTATCATCTGCTCAAAGCACAGCTAGTTTCCAAGTTACATCAGACTGCTCAAGGTAACAGATACTAGTAAACATAATATTGTGAACAGGAAAATAATCACAAAGCCTCATTTAGTTTCAGAGCTTACCTTTTGTATGTTCTTATCCTAACGCTAATGCCTTTACTACAGTGAAGCCTTGTATCGGGTTGGCCAAAAAGTAATTGGTTTTTTTCCTGGGTAAATGAAAAAGGAATTTTTCATGGGAAACAAAATTGTTATTAAACAATGTGTCATCCATTACCTTTTGCCATCTTTCAGGCAACTTCATGAATCTGCGCTCAAAAAAGTTATCTTTTTTGGCAAAATACAGTTCGAAGAACAATCTGATATCCTCAGAAGCAGTGAAGGTTTTACCATTCAAGGCGTTTTGTAAAGAACAAAACAATGGCAGTCTGATGGTGGCAGGTCTGGTGAATGTGGTGGATGTGGGAACACATCCCATCCGAGCTGCGACAAGTTTTGACGAGTGACCAAACTTGTATGTGGATCATGTACATGTTATCACAGAAAAACACACCACCTTTGTGATTCTTCCATCTGATGGCATTGTTTAATTAATCCAGCTGACAACAGTACATGTCCACATTAATGGTTTGGTTCCTTGGAAGCAATGCAAAATGCACAATACCTTTGAAATCCCACCAGACTGACAGCATCACCTTCCTTTGGTGAATAACTGCTTTTGGAGTAAGTGACAACACACTTGCTCCATGATCTTTTTCTTTTGCTGTTGTTGCAGACGACCCATTTTCCATCGCCTGTCACCATACGTTTCAAACATGGATCGTTTTCTTCCCATTTCAAAAGAGAAAAGCAGATATCAATGTGCTGAGTGAGATGAATTTCTTTGAGCTCGTGTGGTATCCAAATACTGAGCTTCCTAATGTATCCAAGTGGTTTTAAATGGTTTTCAACACTCAATTTCAATACATTAAGATTATCAGCAATCTCTTGTGTCATTATACACCAGTTGGATTCATCAATGCTTTTATTTTGTTGTTATCAGCTTCAATTCGCCTTCCTGAGCGTGGTGCATCTTTAACATCAACCTCCACAGACAAAATTGAGCAAACCAATTCTGACACTGCTGTAGTTTTAAGGCATCTCCACCATACACATCAGGTAACTTTTTATGAGCTTGCACAGAGTTTTTTCCTTTTCAGAAGTAATACAGCAAAATATGACAAAATGTTCCTTTTGATTTTCCATTTTGGAATTGATGCCAAATAAATAAATGTTACTGAAATTGTGCACTTTCTTTGTCTATAAGAAGCTCGACCTGTCAGTTGTCAAGTTACATCATGAATTTGTGGTTTAAAGTGAAGTTAGTTACATTTCAAGACACGTATGTCCATCTATTAAAAAACCCCACAATTACTTTTTGGCCAACCTAGTGGTTGTTGTATTAGTGTTCCTCCTGCTGCTTAGGCATCTGATGTTTTACATTCAAATTGGCACATCGGGAATCTTTATCTTTATATGCATACATGCACATGTGCATGCCTTTATATGAAAAAAACCCCAGATTTTCTTTTGCTTACAGTCACAGTTGCTTAGCTGACATAAAATGGCAGATTTCAGTCTTGAGTTTTGCATGTTAAGTGACACAACATTGAGCAATGATTGTAGGCACTTGTTATGCATCTAATTACTAGATAGAAAAAACAATCAATACTGAGGCATGGCTTTTTTAATATCTGTGAGGGAAACTAAACCCTTAAAACAAATTTAAAGCAAAAATTGATGAAAGAATATCTACTATCCTGTCCACTCCTGACCTGCACGTTAATTCAGCGCATAGAAACTGAGTTCGTTTCTTCCAACAGAAACGATCAGGCTATTTCTGGGAAATTAGCAAACGTCCCATATAGTTTCTGACACCAAACATTTGAAGTTTGCAATAGTTAGGAGATCTCCCAGCAGCTTGTAGCATCAAATCCTTACTGGTTTAAAAAAAGGTGTCAGTACTGTGAATCCCCAGCACAGGTCAGTGGGGAGGTCAAAAGAGCAACCAAAGGCCTATCCCTGTAGATGGGAGGCTTTGGCACAAAAGACATCTTTACTAATACATCCACTACCACTTAGATTTCATAAACATTGTCCTTATCTGCCTCATCTGTGCACATTTTCATACAAACCAAGAAGACCTCTCTTTATCACAGGTTGAACGCCTAGCTAATCTCTTCCTCTAAACTAAGAAAGTACTTCTATGTGTATGCAGAAAGTAGTGAAATACAGCTAAATATTGTAATTATGGGCATCTGCAGCACATAGCCACTTTGGTAGGAAGACTGCATATGGGACCACAAGGAAGTTCTCTTCCCTCTCATTGAAAATCCCTTGACTTAGAGTCACGTTAAAGCTTGTTAACGTTCTAGTAATTTTCTTCACCAGTGCACCACCGTTTCAGCGCAGTCACCGAGCTGAAGGGCTCCGGAGAGGAGGATCACGCAGGGGGACCTTGCTGAAGGGACAAAAGAGGCTAAACCACGGAAAAACCGCGGAAAAAAGCGTGAAGAAAACAGCACAGGGAGAGCGAGGGTACCCCAGCCCCAACTCCCCCCAGGGGGAAACGTGAGCTCCTGACTATGGCCGTGGGCAGAACAGGAGTGACTGCGGTTAACCCCTCATGTACAAAAGCAGCCCCCGGGGAGCGCGGGCGGTCAGGGCGTAGCGTGGCGGTTTTGCAGGCAGGGCGAGCAGGGAGGGAGCTGGGGCTCGGCCAGATCGGTCGCTGAGCAGTGGTTTCCCCCCGGCAGAGAGCCGTGGCCTCCCAGAGCCTCGCATCCACCAAGGCAGACGCAGCTTGCCAGGCGTAACCCCAGTGGGAGCACTGGCACCCAGGTGTCGAGCTGCAGGCTGCACCCAGTTCTTACACCTGAGTCAGATGGTGGCAGTGAGCACAGCTGTGGGAGGTGTGCCCAAGTGGAGGAGCTCCTCTGCACAGTGGTGGAGCTCAGGGAAGAGGCAAGTAGGCTGAGAATGATCAGGCCCCAGAAAAGAAAGCCATATCCTACTTTCCCGGAGGCAGGCCCAACAGTTGGACGAAGCTCCTGAGACAGAGGGCTCCCTAGCCTCTCTCCACTGGCCTCAACATAGTGAATGGGTGGACTTAGAGGATAGGGACCAACTAGAATGGAGACATGTTTCTACCCGACACAACAGGCATGGCAGGTGTGTCGTGTCCCCATCCGCCCCCCAGTAACTGCTCCACCTTCCCAGGTGCCCTTGCAAAACAGGTACGATGTTCTTCAAGGGGAACTGAATAATGAGCAAGAAGGCAACTCGCCTGGCTCGGAAACACCACTGAGACTCAATCGGATGCAGCCACACATAAACCCAATTCAATTAAGAAAGACAGACGAGTCTGTGTCATAGAGGACTCACTGCTGAAGGGAGTG
>NW_010184959.1:0-5945 GCF_000695765.1 Mesitornis unicolor | reverse complement strand
GCAGAGCCCATACTGCACTTGTCAAAACATCCAGCACAAGACTAACAGTATTCAGATGGAGCAAGCAAGAGGCAGCGCGGGAAAACAAACACCAGATGGGATGGAGGAGCAGGGTGAGGACGAAGGAAAAAAGCTCTGTGGTCTGCAGACTCCACAAAGCCTCTCTGAGGAAATGGGCTGAACGGCAGGGGTAGAAGGGAGGAGCAAAAGAAGAGATGGGGAATTTTCATTCTTGTTCTAGAGTCCTGCAGGGACTCTGCTCCAAAGCCAACACTGCCCACCTCTGCACACCCCTGCTGAGCTGTTCTGACTCCCACCAGGATGGACTTTGGGGCTGACAGCTTGGAGGGATCAGAGGAACCTGGCCTAGGACACTGCCCCAGAGCAGGTAACACTGTACACAAGCCAGGAGGGAACAGCACGTCAGCTTCCACAGAGTGAGGAAGGAAAATTGTGGTTTCTGGAGCTTCACAGAACAAGAGAGCAAAACACTGTAAATTAATTAGCCACCCTCCTCTAAACCAAGCACACTTCTGCAGCCAGGTGTGAGGCAGGGAGTGGTGAAGCACTATCTAAGGGCAAAGCGAATTTATCCACAGCATTAAACAAGCTTGTCAGGCGATGAATGCGTGCAAACTTCGAGGAGCAGAGCAGCATGTATGCACCGCACATATTTTTCTGTTGGCTGTGACCATTTAACTGAACAGAGAGTCATCTGCCTTAATCATTACTATTAAATGTATTATTCATTAACCACATAAATTATTTAAATTTAAAACTATGGATCCTGCTTTCAGTTTCTGATAGTTGCAATAGCCTGTCTTCTGGTACTGCCAACCTGGACTCCTAAACAAGAAGTCAGATCTGGTCTTGGACTGCTTTAAACATAATATCTTAATAGCTATGTTGTGCCCTTCATTTTATCACGCCTTTATGGCTGATGACTTCAGTTTTTCTTCCTCAACCAAATGCCTAAAAGTTTGCTTAAAAGCAAAATCTGATTTCGTCATGAAATACCAGGACTCCAGGAGGAGGATCTTACAGAAATCCTTTCAGTACTACAAGCTGTTCTGTAAGCCACTATCCTTGGCCAGTACTCACAGTTCATGTTTGCTAGATGCAGTAGTTGCTCTTGTTTCTGCCTTCTGAGCTCTAACTAGCTACTGTACAAGAGGAAAGCTTGTGCTAGGGACACGGTACTTCACCTGAGCCCCAGGTAACTCCCCTGGTGCCCACAGGAGCAATTTGGTAGAACAGGAAGTTCAACCAAAGCCTTCTGAGTTGCAAACAGGTGCCAAAACACTGGACCATTTTCTTCTGCATTTGCTTGCAACAGGGACACCTCTTAACCTTTGCACTTCCACTACCAGTGTTTGAACAAGAGCTCAGCAGGCACGGCAGGCACCTTTATAGTTTTAGACACGATTGTTAAAACAAAGAGAATCAGGAAGAACTACCACTATTACAAACCCAATCTCCTGCATTCTCCTAATCATCTCTTTCAGTCACGCTCAGGAGAGAGGCTGCTTCCTGAGCCCTTTCAAACACACTGCATCACTACTTGGTAACTAAATCGCAGGAAAAAACATGCTGAAGAAACAGTGCCTAGTGAGATTTATTGTTTTTTAAAGGGATTTTAAAGGCAATTAGGTAGAAGACACTTTGATTAGTATATCACATGCAGACACAGGAATCTGCTCCCTAACCTAGAGAGAAGGGTTAAAGGTTTAAGAGCCAGAGCAAAGGACAGAGTTATTGAAGAGATTTTGTTAAGGACAGATGTGCCAATTAAAGTTCAAACTACGTGGAGGAGAAAATAGTATTGCTATAGAAGGTTTAAAGGCAATTAGGTAGAAGACACTTTGATTAGTATATCACATGCAGACACAGGAATCTGCTCCCTAACCTAGAGAGAAGGGTTAAAGGTTTAAGAGCCAGAGCAAAGGACAGAGTTATTGAAGAGATTTTGTTAAGGACAGATGTGCCAATTAAAGTTCAAACTACGTGGAGGAGAAAATAGTATTGCTATAGAAGGACAAAAACCAAATCTCTTCTTTTGGTCAAATTATGACACATTCATTAAAAGCTCTGTCCAAAACCTGGCATGCAATCTTCTGGCTAGAATAATTTCACTACAAATATTTTTTTTAAATATTAAATACTGGATAACAGCTATAATAATAAAAAAAAAAGATGACAGGTCTGAACTATGATGCTTAGATCCCAACCCCTCAAAAATTCTGGGGTTTTGTTTCCCTTGGACCTCACTCCTATAGAACTCAGAAATATCTGAAGACATTTTAAAGGGGGCTTATAAGAAACATGGAGACAGACTTTTTAATAGGTCCTGCAGCAATAGGACAAGGGGTAATGGTTTTAAACTAAAAGAAGGTAGATTCAGATGAGATAAGGATTTATTTTTTTTCACGAGGGTGGTAAAACACTGGAACAGGTTGGCCAGAGATGTGGTAGATGCCCCATCCCTGGAAACATTCAAGATCAGGTTGGGACTTTGAGAAACCTGATCTAGTTGAACATATCCCTGCTAATTGCAGGTGTGTTGGACTAGATGACCTTCAAGGGCCCCTTCCTACCCAAACCATTCTATGATTCTATTAATTTGTTTTCTTGTTTTGGCCATCTATTTAGATGGTATTTTCTGAGAATGCAGTTTCCTGTTTTTGCAATTCTTTCATAAAGGGAGGGAAAAAAGGAAAAATATTTGTGAAAAGAATACAGAAAATTACTTTTTAAATTAATTAATGTGTAATGGAAACATAGACAAGTGTGATTTGAGATGACTTTTAACTTTGACGTAATTGAGAGTAGATAATTTACAGGGACAATATACGTCCAGTCACTTAATTTTATACTGTTCATGGTCGTGTGACTTTTTGAAGTTATTGGTAGATAATCCTGAGATATATATTACATGTCCTGATAAAACTGTTATTTTTCCTCAGTGTGGAATTGTTCCCCCTAAATAAATCAGCTTTCGTTTTGACGGAGTTCCAATTAATAAGATGAAATTCGATATGCGTATTGTGTACCCCTTTTGCAATCCCTTATTTATATACTGGTGTACACTTCCAGAAGCATAAGGAACCCATTGGCTTATACTCATACAAACCTGATTGGTCATCAAGAAAGAGCTGGATGAAGGATGTAAAAAAACTGACAATACTGATATTTATTGTATGGTTCTCAGGTATTCATTGAGGTCAGTAAAATAACATGAGAGGTCCCAGGAGAGCTTAACAAAAAAAAATACGCACACACTTCTCAGCTGTATTTTTCTTAACTATAATTACTTTTCTCTTGACTAGCAATTCTACTTTGGCACAGTAGAATGACTATAGTCATGACTATCAGTCTTTCCTTGTTCAAGCAGCTTGTTTACTATGCTAGTACTTGCCTGCTTTTCAACATCAATATGAAACCAATTTCAAACAAAGTGAGTTCTCACTTGTTATTACTGTATTTTTGGTGAATGCTTGGAGATTCCTAAGGCACACAGGAAAAGCACTCCTGTATAGTATAGACTAAAATTTTCAAAGACATAGGAAACGGATCAGTATTAAAGTCATTGAGACCATCCACAAGCATAAAATAACACAGATAGGAGTTCACAAGCTCAGGTCTAGCATGCCATCTTTGGTATTTCAAGTTTAAAATTGGATCTCAGATACAGAGCCATGTGGTCTACTATCTCATTTCATATCTTACCTTTGCAGTGTGGATTTCACAGAGCTAGTTCACATGTTGATTTAGATCTTAATATCACATTTTAAACTCCTATGTATCATTATCTTTCTAATCTACACAAAAACTTCATAACAAAACATCCATTTCTCATTGATCTCCTGAGAATAAGTTTGCCATAATCAGCACCTCTGCTAAATTATCCTCAACCTTAAATCAGTACATGGTCAGCATGTGGGACTCGATGCAGAGTGAACAACTGCGTTAGAAAATTTAATTGCTAAAGAAACTACAACTGTTAATTAATTCACAAGGGTAAGAGAGATATATAGAAATATTTGCATACACTGACATATGTATGTATACATGCACATACAGAGAGACTACTGTCACTGAATTCAGCCAGGACTATTCATATGTGGTTGCAAGGATCTGTGAATTTACCATGTGGTTACAGAGTCTCTCAAAAATATATTGCTTAAAGAAATGGGCAATATCCCATACTGGTTTCAGCAGTTTTTGTGAAAGAACATGAAAATTTAAATAAAAATCAGCAATACAATTTAGCATGCTAAGAGTCAGTGCCTGTTACCAGGCTTGTCTTATCTCAGATTCAATAGGTGTGCCTGACAGTCCTCAAAAGTATTAACAGCATGCCAGCGGCATCCCAAAACCTCAGGTAAAAAGAAAACCTTGTTTTCACCAGCTCTTCTGTGTCTGGTCCAGGCAATGTCCGCTGTCCCTGCTGCCACCAAACAACCCCAGTGCACTTCTACAACACTGAAGAAACCATGCACGTGCTTAACTGAAATCACTTAACAGAAGCTAGAAGTGAAGAAACACACTTGAATATAGATCAGACACTTGTGAGGAGAGGGAGTAGGTCCTTCAGGCTGCAAAGTCTAATTCAAACCAGGCGAGAATTTCTCTTCAGGGCAAGGGGCCCTGAGGGGCCCAGGGCCTCCTCACCACCATCTTGTTTTACCAGGACACAAAGAGAAGCCAAATGAAGCCGCTCCCTCAGCCATGGCACTGCAGTTGGTCTTACAAGAGACTGAGCAGGTGAGAGTATAGCTCAGCCTTAGGACCAGGAGATGAATTGCTGGATCAGGAAGAAGGCACAGGGACACTGGTGGGAGACCTATGGCTGCCCCTCATCCAAAGGGGATACCACTCACCAGGGGTACCATTCACCAGGAAAAACTCCCACAGAGAGAGATAAAGACAAACCTGTAATTCCTGTGTTCAAATAGAGACAGACCTGTAATTCCTGCATTCAAACAGTCCTGCTGTGGGAGCTGCTGGCAGGGTCTGGCCCCACAGGCACCCTGGCTTGCACCTCAGTCCACTGAGCAGAGGCAGGAGCCTGCCCAGTACCCCACAGCACTGCCCAATGCAGCCACGACTACAGCTCTGCTCTTGAGCTGGCTGTGCCTCCCACTCTTGTGGAGAATGCCACAGGATGTTTTAGAAGTGTTCAGGGCTTGGCCTTTATTTTGTCCAAAATAACTACAGCGCCTCCCAAGAGCCACACTGACTGCCCACACAACAACACATCTGCAGAGGGGCTGTCCATGTCCCAGCTAACGTTCTACCTGCCACCATTTTCCCTTTTCCCTCCAGTCCTTTCTCCAGAAGCAGGCGCTCCAGCCTAAGCAAGCTGCTGCAGCTTGGCATCATGCTTCTCCTGCCTCATATTTGCACTCCACAGATGCAGAATATTTCTTTTCCTTCCAGCAAGATAATAAAACAACACCAAAAAACTCAGGAGTGGGAAATTCAGAATGTAGGAATTATGGCATTCTGACAAACAAAAAAAGCCAATTAAGTATTTCAATGTTTGAGAAGTGATAGAGTCCAATTTACCATCAGTATTTCATATAAAGGAAAACAAAACACTAATGATAAATGTCTAGAACTGAGATTACTAAAGTGTAGAAGAACACAGTCTTCTGCTGTAACAGATAAGCATTTACTAGTACTTTCCTATTTCAGAAGACATTTGTTGTTCCCTACCCGTAGGTAATATTTTTGATGAGCAATTTCATTATATAACATGCCCATAGAATAACCATTATGCTGAGGAAAAGGAATCAAAAAGTTAATTTCTTTAGAGATAAAGCAAAAATCTATAATAATAAAGCAAGTGACACATGGGCTATTCAAGAAAATCAAATGCTGTGGGGTTTTTTGCAGTCTTTAAAGTAGCCTGTACTTCACAAGCAATTCAATGCATTTCAATG
>NW_010184958.1:21782-23755 GCF_000695765.1 Mesitornis unicolor | reverse complement strand
CCTGCTCCCTGCCTGCCCCACTGCCCCTGCTCTCTGCCTGCTCCCTTGCCTGAGCCTTGCCTGCCCCACTGCCCCTCATCCCACACCTTGTCTGCTCCCTTACCTGCTCCCTGCCTGTGCCCTACCACCTCACAGCTCCTGAGTGCTGCTTGCTCCCCTGCCTTTTTTTTTCCCTTGCGAGCCCCAGCGCCTGCTCCCTGCCTGCCCCACTGCCCCAGTGCCCATACCTCACCTCCTCCCTGCCCATCCTCTGCCTCCTCCCCTGCCTGCAGTCCCTGCTTGTTAACCCCTGCTTGTCCCCCTGCATACATCCTGCCCCCCTTGCCCCTGCCCTCACCCTGCCTGCCTCCTGCCCATTCCCAGTGCCCAGGACTGGGCCGCAGGGACACCTACTGTCTGGGCACCCCCGCTCTGATGCTGTGGGGTGCCCCACAGGTGTGCTCCCCACAGCATCCATGGGTGGCCATGGCTGGCAGTGGGGCAGGCAGGGTGCAGGGGAGCACATCGGGGTGCAAGTGGAGGGGCCGTGCCCGCAACGATGCCCGTGTGTGCTGATGCACAGCCAGGCCCAGGCTTTGGTGCTGTCTGTTGTGTAATTCCCGGAGACTTTGCAGCTGGGGGGAGATTTATTTATTTTTTAATTCCCAGCATGGTGCTGAGGTACCAGCATGGCTGGGGTGTCAGGCTTAGCATCCCCTCCCGGAGCTGAGGGTTTGGAACATTCCCTGCTCCACTGCGTCCCACCTCGTGATGGGGGACACCACGTCAGCTTTGGGTCCTTGACCAGGCTGGAGGGAGTTGGTAACAGCAGTTCCTGCCTCTGCTGCAGTGCAGGACCATGGTAGTAGGAACATGGTGCAGGAGCGCGATGTGGGACCACGATTTGGGAGCATGGTGCAGAAATCCAGTGCGGGAATACAGTGTGGGAGCACAGTGCAGGAACGCGGTGCGGGAGTGGGCGCAGTGGAGGAACATGGTGTGGGAATGGGGTGCAGAAGCACGGTACGGGAGCATGGTGGCAGGAATGGGGTGAGGGAATCTGGTGTGCGAATTTGGTACAGGAGTGCCGTGTGGGAACAAAATGCAGGAACATGCTGCAAGAACGGAGCACGGGAGCATGGTGCAGGAACACGGAGCGGGAATATGGTGTGGGAGCACGGTACAGGAATGCGAGAACGGAGCACGGGAACATGGTGCAGGAGCATGGTGTGGAAATGTAGTGTGGGAGCACGGTACAGGAATGTGGTGCAGGAACATGGTGCGGGAGCATGGTGTGGGAATGTAGTGTGGGAGCACGGTACAGGAATGTGGTGCAGGAACATGGTGTGGGAGCATGGTGCAAGAGTGTGGTACAGGAGCATGGTGTGGGAATGCAGGGCAGGAGTGTGGTGTGGGAGCGTGGTACAGGAATGCAGTGCAAGAAGGCAGTGTGGGAACATGGTACAGGGAACATGGTACAGGAAACGCGGTGTGGGAATGCAGCGCGGGAGCGCTGGGAGACCAACACTTGCATTGCTTGGGGGAGTGGCAGAAGGAGGCTGTTTTGAGGACAGAGCATGTGATTTTCTCCTTATGTCTTTGCCGGGCCGGGTTTGCTCTCCGGATGCACCGAGGAGGATTGACTCCTCTCCCACCCGCGGCTAGGGGAGTGCAGGGGAGGGCCGGCCCCAAGTCCCGACACCACCGCCTGGGAGACGCCAGCTGGGCACTGCATGCGCTCCTGCCTTCAAAATGGTGCCACCGCCAAGGCGAGCATCCTCCTTCCCGCATCCCCTGGGAGCGCAGGGCCGTGCCGGGCTCCCTGCAGTGCCCGACTCGCAGCCGGGAGTGGGGCCGGTGGCTGCGGGGCTCGGAGCTGCTAAACCCCTAATCCTCTTAGGGGCCCACTGCGCCGCCAGCTCCCGACGGGCAGCTGGGAGGCTCCGTTGGTACCCGGCACGGCTGCTGCCTGCAGCACTGGCCTTGGTGGCAGG
>NW_010184958.1:2023-21770 GCF_000695765.1 Mesitornis unicolor | reverse complement strand
GGGGAGGACGCAGCCCTCTCGTTGCTCAGCACTGGAACACAGTGGCTGGAGTCTCTGAAGGGCTCAGTGGGAGCTCAGGACTGTCTTCTTCCTCGGCCCATCTCTGTGGGCCCCTGTGTCAAGTGCGGGCTGATGTTTTATACGTCTTCCCCAGTGCAGAGCCTTGAGCAGCCCTCTCCAGCTGGCTGGAAATAAGGAATAATAGATGGAAATAGGGAATAATAGATGAAAATGAGGAATGATAAATGGAAAAAGGGAATAATTAATGGAAATAGGGAATAATGAATGGAAATGAGGAATGATAAATGGAAACGAGGAATAATAATAGAAGCCTGGTGTTTTGTCTGCCCCAGGAGAGGCTCCCCTGGGGGAGGGTGTTTTTTTTGGGGTCTGAGGGATGTCCCCTCCTGCCTGTCACCAAACCCCAGTGGGCCACCCTGCAGTGCCAGCACCCCCAAGTCCAGGGCTGGGGACCACCAGGCTGGATGCAGCCCAAAGGCAGCCGAAGGGAAAATCCCCATCCGTGGGTCTGCCAGCAGCTGCCACCCCAGCAGGGGACAGGCAGGGGACAAGCAGGAGCAGCCCTTTGTCCCTGGGAAGTGGCCGCAGCTGACACTCATACGGCAGGGGGTGTGAGGGAGGATTAGAGCTAGGGTCAGGATCAGGATCAGAATCAGGGTTAGTGTCATGGTCGTGGTCATGGTTCTGGTCATGGTCAGGGTCAGGTGAGGATGCTGAATACATTCCCTTATCTTTCCAGCACTGCTCCAGTGCAATGCTGGGGGCAAGTGGGGACCTCCTGGGGCCCTGGGGAGAGCAGCAGCACCCCCCAGCACTAAGGTGCCCGGTCTGTGGGTGTGATGGGACCAACCAGAGCAGACCACACTGTGCTATACACTGAGCACATTTTTTTTTGTTTATTTTATCTAGATCATTTCACTAGATAGAAAGACCTGGGGATGCTCAGCCCAGCCCAGCCCCATGCTTGGTACCCAACCTTCGGGAGAATTACTGCACCCAGTCTGTGAGAGGCCATAATATTTATCTCCGTGGGGTGGAAAAAGGGAAGAGAAATCAATAAGTGACTGTAAAACACTTTGAGGATGCTCTCTGCAAAGCACTTTTACTTTTTATTTCTATTTATTTACCTGGTCCGTAGCAGCCAAGCTGGCGAGAGCTCGTGCCCTCGCTGTGAGGTCGCAGGACGATGGCAGGAATGTGCCACCGTGCTCGTCCCGACAGCCGAAACAACCCTGGGAATTTTCTAGAATTGACTCAATGTGGGTTTTTTTTTTTCTCTATTGGGAATAAAATGGGTGCTCGCAGCCACATGCAGAATGGCACGGCTGTGTTCCCAAATGGCACAGCAGGCAATGGAAGGACACCAGGGTGGATGGTACCGGCTTGGGGGCATTGGTTTTTCCCTCTTGGTCTTTTCTGAGCATCCCTAGGGTGTGTCCCCTATCCTGGGGGACATTTTGGGGTCGACATTGCTTCAGCGATGCTGTTCCAAGCACCAGGACGTCTGCACCTAAATATAAAGCCTTTAAACACAGAGGTTTTGTTCTGCACGTAGCAAGAAGATTCTGCAAGAAATAAGGGCATTTTATTCCGCACATAAAAAATAAGGACGGAGGGAATGAAAGCACCGCCCGGGATATTTCTGATGGGATTTGTAGGAGAGAACAACACACTTTAAATAGCTGGGCTCCACATCTGCACTTTGGGGTGCCGGCGGCTCACTATCAGCAGACCCTCCAAGCTTTTTGGCTTTGCCGAGCAACGCTGCGCCCCTCAGATGGTGCCGGCAGCATCCCCGCAGCCCCGGCGATATTTTTAACCTCCTCGCCAGGCAGCAGCCGCTGAC
The DNA here is from genome assembly GCF_000695765.1 of Mesitornis unicolor. NCBI lineage: Eukaryota > Metazoa > Chordata > Aves > Mesitornithiformes > Mesitornithidae > Mesitornis > Mesitornis unicolor. Next base: position 19,903 of record NW_010184958.1, on the reverse strand, counting down.
AAGCTGAAATATTCATGGAGCAGGCTGAATGGCTTATCCCTGTGGCCAGCAGCCTTGGCCCCCTGCGCTTTGCAGGGGCTTCTTCATGGTTTTCAAACCAGGACTGAAGTGTGGTCAGGATGTGACCCCAGGGGATGTGCACATTCCAGGAACCGGAATCAAAGGGCCCTGTGCATCCTGTGCTGAAGGAATGCAGATGCAGAGAGCTCGCAGCCAGCAGAGGAGCAGGAGATGAGGAAAAGAAGCTTTTTGCCGTTAAAACTCTGTCACCCATTTTGCTTTGATTCCTGAGGCTTTCCCAGCAGCGAGCAGGACAGAGCTGGACCAGCCTTCCCTGCCCATTTCATCCCACTTTTCCAGCCAAAAGTGGGTGAGCTGGCAGGGGGCTGAGCCCTGGTGCCATGCCCGCTGGGTGGGCATCACTGCCCTTAGCCGCAGGTTTGGGACGTGGGAATGGTCACGCCGGGTCACCCATCGGGGAAGGACGAGCCCAGGATGTGCTGGAGGAGGTGCCGGCAGGGCTGTCTCACCGCATCTTGCTGGATGCTGCAGCTTGGAGCCATCTCCTGGGGGATTTGAGCAGCAATTTGAGGATATAAATATTTGATGTTTCGCTTCTTGCCTGCTAAAAAGGCACCGGGAAAAATCCATGGCTCCATTTGGCCTCAGTTGGATCCCTGTTGTGATCTGTCGGGCTGTGCCTCCCCAGGGAAAGCTCAGACAGCAGCAGGAGCTGGGTGTAGCACGGTCCTCGGAGCGGCATTCAGCCTGGACCGCGATGCCTGGCGCTTCCAGGGCTTGCCTGGATGAGATCCAAGGGGCTTTCTGCTCCCCCCAGTACACACAACAGATGCTCAGCACCTCACTGATTTTTGTGGTTGAACCTCACCTCACCAACCTCACCTCTGAGCTTTGGAGGCTGCAGGACCTTGAATTTTCCGGTGGGTACCAGCCTCCAGGCATGTGCAGTAGCACTGGATGGGGATGCAGGCAGGACTGGGATGGAGACGGGCACTGTCCCTGAGCCCGCGTGGGATGGCAGAGCAGACCAGTCTGTGGGAGCACATGCTCCCAGTGCAGGATGGCCTTGGTCAGGTTTATGTGTCTCCATCTGTCTGTGCTCACCCCTGAGGCTATTTTTAGGCTGGAGCAAACAAAAATCAGGGAACCAGCTGACACCTTTCATTAAATAGCAATGAAATATTTATGGGCATTGCAGCGAGGGAGTGGCCAGGGATAGAGGTGAAAAGAGTATTTTTGGGCAGGAGGGGTGGGCAAGGGGGTCCTCAGGGCACCATATACATGCTCTGCCTCCAGGCACAGGGGATTTTCCCCTTCAGAGGGAATATCACCACAAAAATCCCCATTGTGCTCTGAGTTTTGCTGGCTCGGGGTCAAATTCAAGGCCCAGGGCTCCTTGAATTGGGTGGTTTGAGCATCAGAGGTGGACAGTGGCAGTGACACGGGGTGTGCAGTGGTGATGGATGGTCCAGCCAAATGGAGACGTCCAGCATCAGGAGATGCTTCAGGGAAGCACCATCTTTGCTGTTACTCCCCAGGTCAAGTCACTGGACGCTCAAGTAGTATTTATTTGAAAATCAACTTAATTTGCTTGATTGGTGTTGATTTCTGCTGGCACAAATTAGTTTTTGCAGAAGTTATTGTAGTTACATCCCCAGCTTGTTTGCTTTTCACTCCCCATATTAATTGTCCCTTTTCTCCCAGCTGCTGAGTGGGTGCTGACTGAGGCTGAGGCTTGCCTGGATTTGTGCTGACAAAAACAGGTCCAGGGTGGAAATTTGGAGGGGAAGGGGAGGAGTGGGCTTTTATTTATTTGCCTGAAGGAAAGATGAAAGGAAGCGTTGAAAGCCAGTGATCCTCCAAGGGATGATCCTGCAGGATGCACATAACTCATAAGGCATCAAGTTTTTGGGGATTAGAGACCATCCAGAAAAACTGGGGGTCTCTGCACCCCTCTTTTGGGTGCTGTCATTTGCCGAGGCCACCTTGCATGAGCAAAAATCTGTGGTTCCCCAGGGGATATTTTGTCCCAGCATGGGAGCCCTGGCTGCATCCACCTTGCAAGATGTGGGGATGGGAATACTCACTAAAAATGAACAGGTGGAAAGAATTAAAGAATTGCCCAAACCTGATACTGGTTTAAACTGATGCATAGAGGAGATGCTTCGCTGGTGCCACCAGCTGCCTGCCCTGATGGTTGGGCCGTGGGATGCCCCAGCAGCCAGACAGACCCTTCCCAGGGCTTGCTGCACCCGTCAGACCCCTGAACATCATTTGCGGCTCTGGGGTTATGGAGTAAGCACAGATGGGCCCTGAACGCTGCTGGGGTCTGTGGAAGTAGGGGCTGATGCAGCCCCCCAGCTGACCCAGGACATGGGAGCCCGTGTCCCTCTGCCCCCACACTGCGTGGGCCCTGCACCCCCCGTAATTCCTTTGAGCATGATGACAATTTGGGAAGGAGATAGGTTTGTATAGGCAAGATCTTGGCTGCTCCATGCATGCAGCTAGAGCAGCACAGGCAGGGAGACCGTCCCGGCGTCCCCTGGGCTCAGGGCGGCCGTCGCTGCTATGGGCGGCGCTGAATTCAGGGATGTGTGCGACCCCTCGGGCAGCTTCACCCCCGCCGGGCTCTGGCTGCTCGTACAGAGCCAGCAATGGGGCAAGGAGTAGGGCTGGGGTGGACTGGGGGTGCTGGGGATGGGCTAGGGGGTGCCTGGAGGGGCTGCGGGCTGCCAGGAGGAGCTGGGGGTTTCCTTGGATGAGAGCAAAAAGCCAGGCTGGAACAGGGAGAGCATCTCTGCTGAAGCCAGACACGTTTCCCAGTGTCGATCACATCCAAACTGGCTCCTCTTGATGCTGTTGATGGGTTTCTGTAGGACTGCAGTTTTGGAAACATGGTTGTGGTTTGGGCTCCGAAGTCCCACGTCTGAATTACACACATGAGAGCGAACTGGGAGCTGGGGCTCCTGAATCCCAGCGAGCCATTCTCCTGGGGATGGGGGAGGCATGGGGACCCCCACCCGTCCTTGAGTGGGGCGCTGGTTTGAGCATGATACGAGGAGGGAGAAGAAAGCACAAACTACAAAGGTTTGTTGAAGAGGAAGGGCTGACAGAGATGCTTGGGGCTGAAGGTGCTTTGCCATGACTCTCGGAGATAAGCTGAAAAGGCAGCGGGATATTTCTCCGTTCTCACTGGGCACCCTGGGGGAATCTCTGGGTACCAGGGGGGTGGCACTGGGACACCAAGCTCTCCTGGAGTATCTCTGAGTGCTGGCAAGGGCTGAGCATCCAAAAAACACCCCCACCCCACCCCCAGGCAAAATGGAGCCCAGGACATGCAGGAGAGTCTCCATCTGTCAGCTGCTCCCCGGTAGGGCGTGCATTTTGCCACCAAGACTCTCCTGCTGCGGGTTTGCAGGATGGCTCATAAAACCATGTAAGCTCGTGTAAAACCATATTAACTTTAGGCTGAGACTTTAGCAACGTAACGGATATAATGGGATTTTTCCCGGTGGCATTAGCAGCACGGGGCTGTAATGCAATGCAATGTCAGTGCTAGGATGATGTTATTCTTTAAGTCTTTACACGTCAAATGGCCACGTGGAGCAGCTTGGACTGGGCTTTCTGTGGGTTTGAAGGCACTGCTCGGTTCTCACACTCCTGGGTAAAATTTGCAGTTTCTGGAGAGCTGCTGGTATGAGCAAGTACAGAGACAGGGGAGATTATTTGTATTTTTTGATGCATTCTGGAAAATTAATAAGCATCTTTAGGTGGGGTGACAGGACATCAACAGAGCCGTGTTGTCAGCAGGACTGGGTGTATGTGCTGGAGCCGGATGCATCCCCCATTTGAGGGAGCTGCAGCTGGGTGCTCCCCCAGTACATCCACAGGGATGCCAGCAGCATCACCTGTAAGGTCCAGGTGCCCCAAAGCAGGAGACTTGTCCCCTGCTTTGGCTTTGTAGAAATCCCTGGTGGCTTCTGGGGCCACGTTTTACCCCATTCTGCAAGCCAAAGTGCAGGAGCAGGGCAATACTTGGCTTCGGGTGCTGGTGCTCAGTGCTGGCAGGACGTGATACCTACACTGGTTTGGGGCAGCTCTGCCACATGCCCCTGTCACTGCCGGTGGCTGCAGCGTGTCCCCAAGGCCACACAGAGACCCCCATCCCCACTGCCAGCCACAGGAGAGGAGAAAGTATCCCAGCTTCCACAGATGCCAAATCAGGAAGGCAAACCTGTGCTCCCACAGTGTGCCCATTGCTCTGCTGGGCCACCTGGGTGATATGTTTGGTTATTCAAACCCATAAAACGCTGCAGCCTTTTCTCCCCACATTTTTAAGGCTAAATTAGTCACTGCAGGCTCCTCAACCTGCTGAAGCATCCCGGGATGTGGCAGGGCTGGTGTGGGTGTCAGTGACTGAGGGATGCTCTCCATTGAAGCCACTGAGATTTCTCACACTGAGGGTATGTGTGAAAGCAGAATGAGGACAGATTTTTGTTATCCTGTTGGAAATGTCATTTTCTGGTTCTCAAATGCACATCAGAACGTAGCATGTGCTGACTTGTGGCTGCTGGAAGAGCGACGTGCCAGGGTGGGACCATGGGGTGTGCAAAACCCATCCATCAGCCTGACTAGATGAGGAGAAAACACACCAAAAGCATCACTTTTCGGGGAGCAATTTCCCAGTGGTGCAGACAAGAGGGACTTCTTTCTCCGCCAGCGTTTTTTTCGAAGTTTGGAGATGATTTCTGCGATGCAGAGCAAGCGGCAGGGACGTGTGCCAACAGTACCTGTGTGATGCTCGCTGCATCCCTGCTACCTCCTGCTCCCTCGGGATGCTCAATATATCCTGAGCCGGGCGGGGAAGCGAGGACAGCTCTTGTGTCGGTGCTGGTGGATATTTGCTGCTTTCTTCCCATTTGTGCTAATTCTGCAGCGTTTCCAGCCCTATCCATAAGTGGTAGCAGGGGTAGTTTGCAGAAGGATGAGAACATGAGCAGCCCTTGCTTCCAGGTGGCCAGCAGATCACTTATTACATATAGAAGATATTATAATGCATTCATTTAAATACTTTAAAAAAATAAAATAAATAGGGTTTGATTTTTATTTTCTTTTTTTTTTAATTTTAAAGTCAACTTAAATTAGACACTTGAGGCAGCTTTCAAACACAAACCAGATTTAATACAGCTAATTTACATGTCTTTGGACGTGGTTTATTTGTGGATGAGCCCAGAGCCCCAGCCCTGCCCTGGCTGACAGCGCTGCTGTGCAGGGCCCACTCTTTGAACTTTTGCCGATGTTTGCTCCTTATTTCCCATTTTTCAATACTTCACTCAGTCTCTCAAAGCTGAGAAACCAGCTTGGATAGTGGGAAACAACCAGGGCTCTGGCAATAAGGATGTTTTTTTTTAAGAAGAATGAGAGCTCTGAGCTTTTGTTGTTTGTTAACGAACCTTTAGGGACTAATTGGCTAAATTACAACTCTGCCCAAGCGCATCTTGATGGAGATCGTTTTTCAAAGAGGGATGATGCACTGAAGTTGTAGAAAAACCCTAAGAAAAGGAATAAATGATCCAGAGTGTGACAGTTTAATTAAGCCCAAGCAGATCTGGGGAGGAGCAGCTGCAGGGGCTTTGTGGGCAGGGATGCAGGTCATGTGTGGCCAAGGAAAGGCTGGCAGCGGGTTTGTGTCCCCTGCATCCTCAGCACTCCTTGTTAGCAAACACAGCATCAGAGACGAGCTCTGGAGCGGTAAATCCAGCTCCGATGAGCAGCAGGGGGGGTCACTGCGAAGCCCCGGGCAGCAGCTGCCGCCGCAGATTCTGTTGGCTGCATCAGACCAAGGAGGCTGAGCCGTGTGCATGGGTTGTGTCCTTGAAATCCATGGCTCTGAGGATGTGCCAGAGCCCAGAATGGCCTGGGGAGCTGCTTTCATGTGAAGATGTACCACCTCCCTCCACAGCACTGCCTCCCTTCTCATGGGAATTCAGCATCCCTGTTTTGCTGGGGAAAATGGAAAAATAAAGGGGGAAATCAGGGGAGGACCCACAAAGATGATGGAGGGAGTGGAGCATCTCCCTTATGAGGAGCGGCTGAGGGAGCTGGGTCTCTTTAGCTTGGAGAAGAGGAGACTGAGGGGTGACCTCGTTAACGTTAATAAATTTGTAAAGGGCGAGTGTCAGGAGGAAGGAGCCAGGCTCTTCTCTCTGATGTCAAATGATAGCACAAGGGGCAATGGGAGCAAGCTGGAGCATAGGAGGTTCAATCTGAACATGAGGAAAAACTTTTTTACTGTAAGGGTGTCAGAGCCCTGGCCCAGGCTGCCCAGAGAGGTTGTGGAGTCTCCTTCTCTGCAGACATTCAAAACCCACCTGGATGCGTTCCTGTGTGACCTGGTCTGGGTGATCCTGCTCTGGCAGGGGGGTTGGACTGGATGATCTTTTGAGGTCCCTTCAAACTCCTAATATTCTGTGATTCTGTAAACTGGGCTGACACGTTCATGAAGTGAGCCACAAAGATGCTGCATCGTTTGCTTATTTAGTAGACAAGGCGATGGCTGGGGGATCAGAAAGCCTTAAATCTCCAGCTGCATTGCAATGAAAAAAGACATTCAACTGTGCCCAGTATCACAGAGTGCAGCTCTGGCCAGTCCTTTTGCCAACACTTTATGTCCTTTCTTGTCTTGCAGGGCTGAGAAGACAGAGGTTTTGAGCGAAGATCTCCTGCAGGTGAGGCCCTCTGCAGCCCAGGGCACCCAGGCACCCACCCGTAGGTGCCGCATGTAGCAGCAGCGCCGTGCTGGTTGGTGCCGTGGTGTCCCACAGTGATGAGACGGGCTGGGAGGAGGAGGAGGGGGCTGGGAGCATGGGAAGCGGCGGTGGCTCCCTCCCGTGTGCCCTCCCAGCCCTTTCCCAGCTGGTTTTCAGGTCAGCTGGAATCGGATCCAGTCTTGTCTCTGCCAGGATGACAACCTGATATAGCCACTGGCCGGATTGCGGACGCCTGCGTCTCCCCACTCTGCTGCAAAACCTGCCCTAAGGACAGGATGTGTGACAGCAGGGGACCGTCCCCAAAGCTGATGGCTTGGGCTTCCCCCAAAGCTGAGCGACTTCAGCAAAACAGCCCGAGCCAAAAGACCTTGGAGTGTGGGCTATGATGCTTGGGTCACAGTCTCTCGGGAACGTCTCATCTTGGTGCTTTTTGCTCCAGACACAGGGCTTCCTGCACGCCCCAGGGAGGGAGGTGGCTGTGAAAGTGCCGGCAAAAAGACCGGAATTCACAAACTCATCACTGAATTTGTGAGGTTTCTAACTCGCATCTTCTCTAAACCATCCCTCATGACTTGGGTGCTGATGAACAGATCAGCTGCCCCACCAGTGTTGAGGGTGCTTACCCCTGCTCCTCCATCACGGTGCAGGCATCCCCCGGTGTCAGTCAGGCCGGTTGCTGTTGGAGCCACTTCAGAACCTGTTTTGGAAGCCAGCTGGTGTATTTATATCTCCCAGCTTGGGAATTTGGTCTGTACCATTGCTGCCAGGTAGCGGATGGTGCAGAAGCAACCAGAGGACCGGTGTGCAGGGATGCTGGTGGCAGGAGGCAGCAGCCTGCAGGTGACCGTGGCTGCAAAGGCACCTTTTAGCTGCTTCTGGCCACCATCTCCTGCCTCACATTGCTGTCACTTGGAACCAATGATGCTTCTCCCTGCAGGCATTGGGCTATAGCAAGGGCCCTTTGTTAGCCAAAAATGTGCGTTGGGTTTGAGTGAGCCATCACTAAAGGGTTAAGGAGAAACTGCACTGGAAGGGGGTGAAATGAAGCTCTGTTTGCAAACATCCCAGCCACCTACATTGGTTATTCCCTCCCATGGCCTCTTGCAGCTTTATTGGGGCTTTATCAGCCGCTTTGAACCCAGCTGGGACCAACCCAACCCATGCAGCACCAGTGAGGCATCACTGGTGGAAGTGGCTGCACGGGCTCCCGGGGTGTTGGTGGGTTGGTTTGCTGTTTGGCAGCACCATTCTCGCATTAAGTACCCTGCGAGTTGCTCTCCAGCCTTGGAGATGTGAGGTTTTTTTCCCTTCCCCACCAGTGCTGGTCGCAGGGATGGCCTGGGGGTGGCTGTGAGGTGTCCTGCTGTCTCCAGGGATGGACAGCTCAGACAGGGCAGAGCAGAGGGCATCTGAGTGCTCCTCTCCACCAGCAGCCACAGGGAATGTCAGTAATGAGCCTTTTTGCTTTCTGTTTTAAATTTTTGATGTTTCTCCTTCCAAGCTTGGAGCTCTCCATGACCCCTTGACACTGAGGGCAGGACCTTGCTCTTACATGTCCCTGTGAACATCTTACCCCTTCCTTTCAACAGATACATAGACATTTACATATATAAAGATAAAAATAATACATACTATTATTAATAATATTAATATAAAAAATAGAAGACCCCTATGATGCCTGGCTGCGGCAGTGCATTCTCTGCCATCCCCGCGCTGGCTCCCACAAGATGCCTCCTGCCTTGAGGACTTGCATGCTGGAGAAGCTCAGCTCTTCTCCCCCTTCCCACAGACAGGGAGTGTTTCTTTTTTACCCAGATTATTTCTTTTTTTTTTTTTCCCCCCGAGCGTTTAAGAAGATTTTGAGATTCTCATGTTTTCCTCAAGTCTCTCAGCTATGGTTTTCAGCAGCTTTTGTTTGCTTACATTTCATGACTCGTCTCACTGAGTTTTGGGTTGAACTGCTTAATTTCATCAATGCAGAGGCAATTAAGGCAATCTGCAGCCCTAAGTTGGAGCTATGGCCAGTTTGGTTTGTGGCAGGGCTCAGCTGGGAACAGACACCTCCTGCTGTTGCCTGGGGACACAAGGGCTTTGGGGACTGGTCTGGATCTGTCCCTCAGCCTTGCTCGGGGAGTGAAGATGGGGTAGCATTGGCCCGGTGAAACCCTCTCCTGCTTAAAGCGTCGCTGCCCTGGCTGGGGTTGGGCTCCGGGGCTGTTGTATCCAATGCTGCAATTAAAATCGCTTTGATTGAAAGCGAGACGTCCCTTATGTCCCTGCACGGCGGGTGCGGGACCAGGCAGGATACCTGGGGGACGGGCACTGCTGCATCCGCAGGTGGAGAAGCGACTGGAGCTGGTGAAGCAGGTGTCCCACAGCACCCACAAGAAGCTGACGGCATGTCTGCAGGGCCAGCAAGGCGTGGACGCCGACAAGCGCTCGGTGAGGCTTTGGCAGGGCGCTGAGGATGCCAGGGGGGCTGACGGGGCCGGCAGGGTGGGAAACGCAGCCCTCTCTTTGCAGAAGAAGCTGCCACTGACAACGCTGGCGCAGTGCTTGATGGAGGGATCGGCTGTGCTGGGTGACGACTCCCTGCTGGGGTAAGGAGAACGGGGTCTCTGGTCTCTGGTCTCTGCCATTGCCAGGAATTGCTGCAGTTCTTTGTCTGGGATGCCAGATAATTGGGGGGTAGGGAGGGTCACAGTGGTGTCGGAGAGGCTGGGATGCTGGTGTGATCTCGGTAGTCTAGGGGTTTCTTTTATTCTTCTCCTCGTTGTGAGTTGAGGTCCTTTAGTCATGCCATGGTCCTTTAGTATTGTCATGGCTTGACCCACCAAGCAGCTAAACACCACGCAGTTTGCTCGCTCAGCTTCTCCCCCTCCTCCCTGGTGGGATGGGGAAGAAAATCAGGACAGTAAAAGTAAAATAACTCATGAGTTGAGATAAAGACTATTTAATAATTAATTTAATTTAATAATTAAACCAAACTGAAATAATTATACTAATAAACTGCAACAAGAATAGGAACAATTAAAGCAATCAAAGTTATCCTCAGCTCACAAACAGCAGCCACTGACCATACGGCAGTGAAAATGCAACAAGGGAGGGGTGAGCCTCAGCAGCCAAGATGGGGCACTGTCATCAGGTAGAGGGAAGGAAGGGAAAAGAAGGGAAGGGGTCATTCCCCACAAACTTCCCGATTTATAGTGAGTTTATGGGATAGAATATATCTTTACTGGTAAGCTTGGATCAGACCTGGATCATCTGTCCTGGGTCACCTGTCCCAGAGAGTCCCGGGCTTTTGCTTCCTCTCCCTTTCTCTTGTGCAGAGAGAAGGAGATAAAAAGAAAAAAAAAAAAGGAACTATAACCACAGCTGCAGGCAAAAACCTTGAAAAATGTAAATATTTGCCGGTGAGAACAAAAGCAATAGCAGTATCAGCTTCATAAGGAAAACAGCTCCATCCTGGCCAAAGCTACGATATCAACTTCTGTTCTCTAAAGCGAACACTGCAGCTTTCTCAGAAGGGAAGGAGATTTTCCTGCAGTCTCCGGGCTGCCTCCCTCCAGCCCTCTGCCCCGTGCCACTGTCAAGACCCTTTGGATGGCTATCACCCACCCCTGTGGGTGTGCAGGGTGGCTGCCCATCACCCCCCCGACCCCTGTGGTGCCCAGCCCTGTGCTGCTGTTGCAGAAAGATGCTGCGGCTGTGTGGGGAGGCGGAGGACAAGCTGGCTCAGGAGCTCATCCACTTCGAGCTGCAGGTGGAGAGGGATGTCATCGAGCCCCTCTTCGTGCTGGCTGAGGTGAGCAGCAGGTGTTGGGGTCCTTGGGTCGGGGTATCACCGCATGGGGGTCTCACTGGGTGGTTGCTGGGGCAGGGGTCCCCACCAGGCCCTTTCACCTACCCTCTCTGCTCTTGCTGCTTTCTGCTGCTTCTGAAGGCAGAGGCATTAGTACTCTTATTTTTGACCCATTTTTCCAAGCTCCAAACACATCCTGTTGATTCTGTTTTGTTTTGTTTTTCTTCCTTTCCCTGCCTCTGCTGCCAACTTTGTTATTCCATTTTAGCCAACACTTTTTCCCCCGTCCTTTTACATCTTGCAAAACGTCCCAGGCTTGGTTCTGATTTTATCTTCCTCGGCAGAAACAAAAGCAAGAGCTTTATCGCCCTGCTGGCATTATCAGGATGGGCAAGCAAAGCCAGACCACAGCTTTATTTTGCCAAATCCTTTGGCAAATGGTGCCCGTGTGTGGGAGGCTTTGCATTGCCTTGTTCTGCCTTCATCCAGCCCCCAGTGCAGGAGGTTTGATCCCTCAGGGACGTTCCTCTCGGGGATGCGGGCTCTGTGGTTGAGGCTGTCAGGGTGTGGCAGAGCCCAGGTGGGGACATGGAGCAGGGACAAGCTGTGCCATCTCCCTAATGATGTTTAAATACAGAGCTGCATCCTTATCTGTCCAGCTTGCACCAGATGCTTTGTTTGTCGGGGAGGTTTACCTTCTCGTGTTCCTCTGTGCTGCAGGTGGAAATCCCAAATATCCAAAAGCAGAGGAAGCACTTGGCGAAGCTCGTGCTGGACATGGACTCCTCCAGGACACGGTAGGAAGTGGCTTCAAAGCTGCTTTATAAAATACAAAATTTCCTAAACAATAGGTAGCACTAGGGAGGACACGTTCCAGAGCCCCAGTACCACAGCTCCTTTGGGACTCTGCACCAAGCCAAGCTTTCTGCTCCTGTCTGCAGCATCTGTGGATCCCTTTTCCTTGCCTCCCCTCTGCAGAAAAGAGTGTTTTTCTGGCACTAATATTTTTTTTATCTCTTCCTTATCCTGGTGACTTCTTACATGATAGCAAAGCAGTGGGTGCTCCTGCTGCCGTAGAACTAGAGTGGAGCTAGCATGTCCCTTGTGATCATGCTGTGTCCCAAATGCTGCAGTGGGACTCTGCAGACTGCACCTTGGGTTTTGCCTGGGACAGCTGAGTTGGTCAAGCCCCGCACATCGTGGTGTGCCTCGGGGAGAGCTCTGGGAGGTGTCCATAGTCCCCAGCATCATGTCCAGGCTCTCCCATCGCCTTCCTCCCTCCTCCTGCCTGGATGAAGCTTGTTCTGCTGAAAGTAATTGCTTAATTAGAGCCCGATGTGTTCAGCTAGTTGTGGGGACTGGGGATATTTGGGGTTGGGAGTGGATACTGCATCCAGCTTGGGTTGGGACCATCTGTCTCTGGTGTTCAGCCTTAGGGACTGTGGTGGGTTTGGCTAAGGGGGTCCCTGGGCTGCCCTCCAAGTCTGCCGGGGTCTGCAGGTCCCTGTCCCCCTGTGACAGCTCTGTTCTCTCCTCAGGTGGCAGCAGTCTGCCAAGTCCTCGAGTTTGGCCAGCAACCTGCAGCCCTCAGGGGCCAAAGCCGATGCTCTCAGGGAGGAGATGGAGGAGGCGGCCAACAGAGTGGAGATCTGCAGGGTACCTGGGGGGATTGCTCCTTGCTGGGGTGGGAGGACCTCATCATCCCAGGCACCATGGAACACCTGCAGCCTCCCCTCTAGTGCTGTTCTTCACCCTCTTTTTGCCCCATTGCCCATGGTAACCCTCCTCCAGCTGGTCCCCATGCCCACACACAGCCTGGTAGCACTGGGTGATGCTCACCAGCTAAGCAGGACATCCCTGGTTCCTCTGTCCCCATGCTCCGTATCCCACTGGAGCCGGAGTGCATCCCATTCCCAGGGGACCCGTCCCAGCAGGAGCTGGTGAGCTCAGCACCGAGTGTGCCCAGCCCTGGCACGGGACCTGCAGGAAGCGCCAGTGCATGCCAAGCCCCCGCGTACCACCTGGCCATGTCACCCCCTGTGGGAGCACAACCCACTTGGCTGGTTCTGTTGAGTGGGAAAAGTGTCTGAGTGAGCAGGGACACTGCTGCATGGCCTGCGGGATTCAGCGATAAAACCCACAGGCGATTTTGGGTGGCTTTAAATTCCCCTGGGGCAGTAGATGCAAAGGGTGGGGTGAACCTCATGCTCTGGGTTTTGGGCAGGAGCCAGAGCTTTGGTTTCAAATCCTGGCTCTTTTCTCCACCGCACAACCAGAACCTGCATAGCCTTTAAAAACCAGTCCCAAACTCATGCTCTCTTGCCCCATCTTAGAGCATCGCAGCCCCACACGCCCAGCAATTCCCAGCAAACCCCAGCCAGGGGTGGATGTTGCAACTGGGATGTGCTCTCAGTGTTTTAAAACCCTGAGGGTTTTCCTCCAGTTGAGTTATCCCAGGAGCAACCGGAGAAGCAGCAAAGTCAGTTTTGGGAGTGGGAGGACAGAGCCACGTGTCCCAGTGCCGAGGGGCTCATGTCAATTCGGATGCCCCATCAGCCTGGTCCGCACTGAGCGGTTGGGACGCCACCCCACAGCATGCTGTTTTGCTGTGCAGCAATCAGCCCTGTGGTTAATGACCCACTTGTAATGTGGCGAGGGGTAGGGATGGGCAAACTTGGGGTTTAATTTTGGGCAAATTCGTGCCATTCAGCCCACCGGGATGTGCAGGTTGTCTCCAGGTAGCTGACCCAGAGCGCTCGTTGCAAGGCGCTGGCTAATGGTGGGCTCTGGAAAGAGGACGGGCAGGTGTTGCAATGTGCCACGGTGTGCGCTGGGGAGCCAGTTCCTCTTGGTGGCCTCTGAAGTGACCATCATGGTGGCATTGGGACAGCACCTAATTCTCTGCTCTCCACAGGACCAGCTCTCGGCTGACATGTACAATTTTGTGGCCAAAGAAGTCGACTATGCAAACTATTTTCAAACTGTAAGTGCTCCTCATTCCCACAGGACTCCTCTGTCCCCATCCCTGCCTAGGGAGTGACACGCAGTCCCATCTTTCCCCCCAGCTGATCGAGGTGCAGGCAGAGTACCATCGGAAATCCTTAGCACTGTTGCAGAGCGTCCTGCCTCAGATTAAAGCCCAGCAGGGTGAGTGTCCGTGGAGTCTGTCCCCATCCCGCATGTGACACCAAGGGCTCTGTGTCACACCAGAGTCATTGCAGGGTTTCGCCATGGTGGGACCCCATGGTGTGGCGTGGTGCTGGGCTTGCAGCTGAGCATCCTCCTTTTGCTCACCCCATCTGCATCCCACATCCCATGCCCGATCGACTCGATCATGGGAGGCAGGAGTGCATCACTGGCGGTGGGAATCCAGTGCCAAAGTGGGGTCTTGGGGCTTCGCTTTGCACTGTGCAGCCTCTTTAGGAGCTGGGCTGGGAGAGCAAGGTCGGGGAAAGCCATGGCCCCGAGCATGTTCCCTGGGTCAGGACTTGGAGTGCTGCCGTTGCTGCAGCAGAGCAGGGAGTGATCTCTATTTTATTTTATTCTTTCGATCCCACAAAATATTCCTGCCTCAAACTCTTGATGGAAGAAGGGGGAAAATATTGCAAAGGTTTGCAATGATTGCTCCCCCTGGAAAATGTTATCCAGCCCCTTTGAAATGTCTCATGTGATGATGGGAAAACATTTTGCTTTGATTTCGTCTTTAAAAAGCATTTCCCAAGCTGCCCAGGACAGAGGTGCAGGGTCCTGTTGTTTTAGCAACACCCGAGTGGAATATTTTGCTGCCAAAATGCTGTGATCCAAGGGCCTTTCGGGGAGGGGATGCCAGATCTGGCACTGTCCCCACTGTGCCTTCCCCCTCCTGTCACCCCCTCTGTCTGTCACAGAGGCATGGATGGAGAAGCCCTCCTTCGGGAAGCCCTTGGAGGAGCACCTGGCTGTCAGCGGGCGTGAGATCGCCTTCCCCGTGGAGGCGTGCGTGACGATGCTGCTGGAGTGCGGCATGCAGGAGGAGGTGGGTCCTCAGTTGGGCACGATGGAAGGGGACATATGTGCCCCTGAGGCAGGGACAAGGAACTGGGCAGCTCTGGGGACATCTTCAGCCCCAAAGCTCATTCGACGCTCTCCTGTGTCCTCTGTTCAGGGTCTCTTCCGAGTGGCTCCCTCGGCCTCTAAGCTGAAGAAGCTGAAGGCCGCCCTGGACTGCTGTGTGGTGGATGTGCAGGAGTATTCGGCTGACCCACATGCCATTGCAGGTAGAGGCTGCCTCGGGATGGGGGGGTGTTGGTGTCCAGGATGGCCCATCCAGCCCCCAAGCGCCAACCATGGACACCCAGAGGGTGGTCATCAGTGGCATGGAGTCTACTTGGAGAGCAGTAACTAGCGGTGTAGTGCCAGATCTGATACTGTGTCTGATCCTGATTAACAACTTCATTAATAACATGGACAACGCGGTAGGGTGCACCCTCATCAAATTGGCAGATGACACCAAAGTGGGAGGAGGGGTTGATGCACTGGGGCTGTGCTGCCGTCCAGAGGGAGCTGGACAGCCTGCAGAAACGGGCTGAGAGACCTGGTGAGGTTCAGCAAGGGAAAATGCCGAGTCCTGCCCCTGGGGAGGAACAGCCCCAGGCGTCAGGATGTGCTGGGGCCACCACTCAGCTGGAAGGCAGCCTGGCAGAGATGGCCTGGGGAGTCCTGGTGAACACCAAGCTGACCATGGGCTGGCAACATGAAGGTGAATGTTGTCCTGGGCTGCACTGGTAGAAGTGATGCCAGCAGGTCAAGAGAGGTGGTCCTTCCCCTCTGCTCAGCTCTGGTGAGGCCACACCTGGAGTGCCGGGTCCGGTGCTGGGCACTACAAGAGACATGGACATACAGGAGAGTCTCTGGTGAAAGGCCATGAAAGTGATGAAGGGTCTGGAGCATCTCTCCTAGGAGGAGCTGGGGGAGAAAGCAGAGAAGGCTCAGGGAGATCTCACTGATGGATGTGGATTCTTGGAGAGAGTGCAAAGAGGACAGAGCCAGACTCTTTCCAGTGGCGCCCAATACCGGGACCAGGGGCAATGGGCACAAACTGTAGTACAGGAGGTTCCCTCTGAACATTAGGAGACACTGTGTGGGTGACCAAGCACTGGCACAAGTCGTCCAGGGAGGTGGTGGAGTCTCCATCCTTGGAGATATTCAGAAGCCATCAGGAAACAGTCATAAGCAACCACCATGGGTGGTCCTGCTGGAGCAGGACTTGGACCACGTGACCTTTGAAGGTCCCTTCCCACGTCAACCCTTCTGTGGTTTGTCCCAAACCTTCTGAAGAGCAAACACAAAACATAAGGGGCACAAATGCGGGTACAGAAATACAGCATTTGGTAGCAATGGGGGCATTCAGGAGTTGCCATCAACTGAGAAACACAAACAGGTTTGGGTAACCTTGACCTGCATGTCCCCTCCCTGGCCAAGGGGTCAAGCAGTACTTTTGGTGCAGGTGAGGAAGAAAACAGAGATGTGATCATCATCCCTGGGGCAGCGTCAGCGGCCTGGTGACACTAATGAGGGTGTCACTAATGAAGGTGACACTGATCAGGAGAGGGAGCAGGCAGCAGTTGGGAAGATTCACACACATTATCATCAAGCTTGGCACCTTCTCTCTAGCTTCTCTGGGGTGAAGTAGGACCCTGTCCAAGCACAGACCCAAGCACCTGGGCTTGTTGTGAAGCATTAATTGAGTTTAAACACCAGTCAGCTGCCCTCTCCGGGGCTGGACTCTCTGGTGGGTGCAGGATTGGACCCTGGTTCCCCACTGACTGCAATGGGAACCTTTTCCCAGCACCAGGAGCTGTGAAGGTCCCAGGTGAAAACGGGTGATGGAGAGCTGCGTGAAGGCAAAAATGGTGGAGGGAATCTGGGAGGTGCTAGGAGGGAGTCGGGGAGGGACTCGGTGGAGGTGGCTGCTGGAGTTCAGGAGACACTATAAGCTCCACCAAGATGAGGGGACCAGTGGGTGCTTTGGGATTTGGTGGGTGCAGAGACTGGGAGGGATGTGAGTCAAAATGCCGAGAAGTTAAACTGCTCGGTGGCCAGTGCCACCCACGGTGCTGAGCCCCGTGTCCCTTGTGTGCCACAGGAGCCCTCAAGTCCTACCTGCGAGAGCTGCCGGAGCCCCTGATGACATTCGAGCTGTATGAGGAGTGGATCCAGGCCTCCAAGTGAGTCTGGGGCATCTCCCTCCGTTCCTCCTTGATGCATCTTGGGTTCTCATGGATAGTTTAGGGGCCAGGAGTTATTTCTGGCATGGCTCACAGCATCTGGGATGTTTCCTCCGGGATCTGAGAGCCAAGAGTGTTCCTGTGATGCTCCTTGAGCGTCATGGGTCCCAGCAGCGAGGGTGGCCCTGATGTGTCCCCAGCATGGTCCAGAGCACCTTGGCGTCTCCTTTTAGGGTGGGAACCACCTCACCTATACCCAGGTGTAGGTCTGACCATGTCCCCTGCCTGCCCTGGGAGCGCTGGAGCATTGCAGGGACACAGTGGTGACACAGGGGGGAGCGGGCTGTTTTGGGGGGCTGTTGGCAGTGATTTCCCTTTCCAAAGCAAGCACATGCCCAAAACAAACCTGAGGGGCAGCTCCATGGAGGCCAGGAGAGGACTAGTATCCAGCCAAAAAGCTGCTCATTTTGGCCGAGTTTTTTTGGACTTAATTTACTTCTATAACGTGGGCAGCAGCCTGAGGGTCTCGCAGGGTCCCCAAGGGCAGGGCTGGTGAGGTCAGAAGCGAGGTGGAGATGGGGGCTGACCCTCTCACCCACCTCCCCGCAGCATCCAGGAGCAGGAGAAGCGGCTGCAGGCTCTCTGGAGCGCCTGTGAGAAGCTGCCCAAAGCCAACTACAACAACATCAGGTGAGCCTGGGGACAGTGGGTCCAGGGGAGGGGACGGAGCGGATGCTGTCCTGACACCCCAACCTGGCTGGGTGCTGCCTCTCAGGTACCTGATTAAATTCCTGGCCAAGCTGACCGAGTACCAGGACACGAATAAAATGACGCCGAGCAACGTGGCCATCGTGCTGGGGCCCAACCTCCTCTGGCCACAGGCGGATGGGTGAGCAAGGGTGTCAGAGGGATGCTGGGAGTCGGGGTGAAGGGGGTGTCCAGACCTAAAATCCTGCTGGGAACGAGGCCAGCTTGCAGTGGGGTGCTGAGCTGCTGCCTTGCAGGAACATGACAGAGATGATGACGACCGTCTCGCTGCAGATCGTGGGCCTCATCGAGCCGCCCATCCAGCACGCCGACT
>NW_010184958.1:348-1989 GCF_000695765.1 Mesitornis unicolor | reverse complement strand
AGAGGGGGGTCAGGTGACCCCCCCCAGCCCTGCCTGTGGAAGGGGGTGCTGGGCTCCCGTATTTTTTTGTCAGCCCCCTTTGCTTGCCATAGCTTGGGGAAGCTCAGGCAGAGAACTGACAAGATTCATCACAGAAGTGAGCCCAACCCAACCACTCCAGGACCCGCCCAGTGCTGACACCCCCATCCCACCCCTCACTTGAGGACACACAACCCAGCATCCCCCCATCTACTTTCCCCTCCCCAGACATTGAGTTCAACGTGACGGGCAACTACGGCAGCCCCATGCACGTCAACCACAATGCCAACTACAGCTCCATGCCCTCCCCGGACATGGACCATGCAGATCGCCGGCAGCACGACCAGGCGCGGCGGCCGCTCAGCGTGGCCACGGACAACATGATGCTGGAGTTTTACAAGAAGGATGGGTAGGGGCTTTGCGGGGTGAGGGTTTGGGGAGAAGGAGGTGGTGGCACTGAGCTGGTGGAGGTTGGGTGGTCCTGGGGTGGGAGGACCCCCCTGCTCTCCATGCTGGGCTCTTGGGGATGCTCAAGTGAGCCCAGGACTTGACCCCTGGCCCCCAGGGAGCAGGGTGGCCCATGGTGTGACACCAGGGCTGCATCATGCTGGGGTCAGGTGCCCTGGTGTCCCCAAGGTCTGTGGGCTCTGCTCCAGGGAAAAACTCCACACTCCCAGCCTCTGTGTGCCCCCCACCCCATGCCACCTCATAAGGACCCCAGCCAGTCAGGTTGGCTCCAGAAAATATCCCTAGGGCTCTCCCCATCTCCAAAAAAATTCCCAAACGCTCCTCATTCCTGGCGTAGCCTAGTCCCCACTGTGCCCATCCTGCCCCCTCTCTCAAAGGCCCTTGCACCCTGGACACTGTTGAGTTTTAGGGGGTTTTTTGCACTAATAGTCCTGTGTTTCTGCCCATGCAGCCTTAGGAAAATCCAAAGGTACGGTATTCTCTGCAGTGGTGCTGGGAGGATGCTGGGAAGGTGCTGGAAGGATGCTGGGTGCATGCTGGCGCCTGGGGAAGGGAGAGGTGGTCAGGCAGGGCTGTGACACAAGTATGTCCCATGCTGCCACCTCTATTGCCATGACGGTTCATTATCAGCAGCTTCCCAGTGGAAGAAGCATTTTTTAGGGACCAGGCACCCCGAAGGAGCTGGGACCCAGTGCCAGCGGTCCCCTCCCGCCGGGTGGGTGCTGAGCCCCTGTCTCTGTGTCCCCCCCAGCATGGGCGTCCGGGTGATGGACACCTCGTGGGTGGCTCGCCGAGGCACCCCGGGGGTGCGCAAGGCGTCCTCCACCCCGCCGGCTGCTCAGCCCCCTGCGCCGCCCGCCGAGCTGCCCACCATGCCCCACTCGCCCATTCCCGAGCAGTCGCCGGATATTTCAGCTACCCCTTCCCCGCCTCCCACCAGCTTCGGCTTCCCCCCGGGAGCCGAGCGGACAAGGTAAGGCCACTGTCACCTCCGTGTCCCAAACACGGGCATCCTCCCTGTGTGTGAATCCAGTGGCAAAGCAACCCCACGGCCACGCAGCAGGATGCTTGGCATTCCCAGGAGCAGGGCCGCATCCTGGGGCAGCAGGAGGAGCAGAGGCTCAGCATCCCTGCGGGCACCACAAGGTCCCCCGC
>NW_010184958.1:0-327 GCF_000695765.1 Mesitornis unicolor | reverse complement strand
TGGGGTTTTTCCTGTGGGTCCCTTACCTCGCTTACAGCGAGTGTCGCTGGGCTGTAGCAAAATTTGGGCTGGGGGTGCAAGGAAGGAGCAAGGAAAAGCCTGAAGAAGCCTGGGATCCCCTGCGGCCAACTTTAACTGGCACGGGTCAGGTGGGAGACAGCACCTAAATTGTGCTTTTCTGGCCCAAAAAGGAGAGCTGATGCTCTGCCCCGGGGTGCACCCATGGGTGGGAGTGGCAGGCCCAGGTGGGTCATGCTCTGGGGTCAGATCGTGGTGTGGTGGGACGAGGCAGGGGCACTTCAGCACCACAAGGTCTCCACCACCACT
>NW_010184957.1:0-2144 GCF_000695765.1 Mesitornis unicolor | reverse complement strand
ATGTCTCCTAAAATTGCTTAAAAAACTTTTCCCTTAAGCCCTCCTACCTATGAAATCTCTTTATTTCAAATAAAGCTGGGGTTGTGAATAAATTGGACGTTACTATGCTGGTGGGTGAATTGTCTACTGTGGGTTATCCTAAATTCATCCTACCTGCCAGCCAGATTACTGTAATGTAAGAAACTGAGCTTACATTACAAAACTGTAATTTCCTCATTGTTTTCACCTCACATTCTTTTCACCTTACAATCAACATGGGGTTAATGATCTCTTAGCTGAATCAGAGTAGCAGGTGATGAGTGAATGTTGAAAGAAGAGTTGTCTTGTTTGCTAACACATTTATTGAAGAGCAGACTCAGTGCAACATAGGTGGAAAAACATGAAAGTGAGTGTGGAAGACAAGCATATCCTGCTCTGTAGGTTCCAAAACACTTTCCATTTTTTGTCTACTGTGTTATTACATTTGGAAATGAACAGTAAATCTTGAGGTTTTTTTACTCTCTAATCTGTTCTGTTTTGGTGGGGGCCTGGGCAGGGGGGCTTTATCTGGGGTTTTCTTTCTTTTTGATTTGTGTTTCTCTCTGGTAAACATAGTTGACAAGAACTTCTGGTCTTTTTCATTTGTTTGTTATTTTTTGCATAGATTACAAAGGAAATTGTTGAAAAGGCTCTGTTATTGTATTTTGGCAATGATGATCTTACCAAAGTTATTAAAGTTGGGTTAGGTTGCTGTACGATGTTCTCCAAAAGGCTAACCCTTGAAACCTAACTGAACACTGGATGATGAACAAATTGTTATTCTTTGTCATGACACAGCATCAGTGGTCTGTGATGTACAGCAGCTGATTTCTGGATGAAATTTGAGTTGTTATTTTAATTTAGCAAGCTCTGTGTTATTGGGATACTCTTTTGCCGGAAAGATTTCCTCCTCATCTCTTCTAAAATGAGTACTAGAGTTGTGATAATCCAAAGTTTTGTTACCAGCTTTCATTTCCATTGCATAAATGGAAAGGGGTGGCACAATGTTATTTCTGGGGAGGATGAGAGTAGGGATACTTTAGTGTGCTTCCTACTGTGGTTCACAAGAGCCTGGATGTGATGACTATGTGAAGCCACTTTGCAAAATCTCACTCAAAGTGGTGCTTGAGTGGCCCCGATTTTGGGAAAGAAATGAGGATTGAAAGCCAGCAAAGCCACCATTGGATTAATTTTGCTTTGTGAAAGTCTGCATTAACTGATTTCAATATAAGAAGTCTGTGTGCAGGAAGGTAATGGAGGTCTAAGACAAATGTGAAATGCAGAGGCTTTGTGGGCAAGTATGAGTGGTTGCACCTCTCCTCTGTCTGTCTGTGATCCCTTGTGCCACAGCTCCTGTGTGTCCTTGCAGGGAATAAGCTGTCTCATTGCTTCTGCCTGTTGCCTACCTCTGAAAAACTGGCCCTTGTTCAGTGACTGAGGATGGACAGTACCTGTGGGACAGACTCCCTGTGATCAGCATGGCAAAATATGTCTTTACAGAATTTTCCTTGTTAGTGCCTCTTTTTTTCCATGGTGTGTACTTTTTCCATGAGTTTTATTATATTTTCTATATAGTAAAAACATTTTTGTTGTTTCAGGCTACTTCTCAGTAATTTTTAAATGGTTCTTAAATATAATTTTAATAAAAATGTGAGTCTAGTCTTGATTTGGGTGAAGACAAATATTCTGTAAATATGAAAATTTACATTATCTGGATTGAATGATGACTTTGACTCTTTGGTATTTCTTTACTTTGTTTTGGTTCTACCTAGTAGTTGAAGTGTTTTCTCTTGTATCCAGCTAGAAAACTAGGATTGCTTTAATAAGTCTGTGTGTTTGTGTGAGTGTGAGAGTGTGTGTGTGTGTGTATAGTGTTGAAAAATTACTACACACCTTCAAAAATATAGAATTGTTTTGGAACCTGTTATTTTCTTCCTTTTACTGCTTTTATTGTGCCTTTTTAGAAGGTAAAATTTTATGAACTGTAATTTATTTTTATTTATTATTGATATGAAAATAATTTTGTGAACCTTTTCTCATATAACATGCACATTTGTAGCAGTTTTGAAAAAAAACCACCAAAATTATAAATATCTATCAGGTGGTCATGTGCAATTAACTGTGTC
>NW_010184956.1:45884-49232 GCF_000695765.1 Mesitornis unicolor | reverse complement strand
CCCGCCGCTGCACCTCCCCCCCGAGCCCCGCACCCCGGCGAGGCATCCCCGTGTCTCCGTTGCCGTCAGCATGTGCCAACCACTCTCTTCTTTGTGGAAAACGCGTTTTCTTTCTCGTCTCCCTCCCAAAACCATTAGTACTTTGGCGTAATTAATGCTACTGTTGCTGTTTTATAGGGGATTTAAATAAACAATGGTGAAATTAACGTTGACTCATTAAGCCTGAACAATGACATTTTGTTTGCTGACTTCAGCCCGAGAGAGTCTCGAGATTAGAAAGAAAAACAAAAGGAGTGAGAATAACCGCAGCTCCAGAGCAGCTATTGCTGAGCTTTTATGTGTCGCCCTCGTTTCGGGAGCCCAAGTTGGAATAGTGCTTTCCACCCAAACTCGTGCTTTTCATCTCAAGATCTGAGAGGTTTTTTTAATAGTTGTGGAGCTTGCATCATGCTGCTTGATGTAGCATTAAGGTGCAGTCTTGCAAACAGTGAGGACATGCAGCAATTCATTTCTGTTGTTCCTTAGGGATGTTTTAGGAGATGTGCGTTTCATAAGTCGTCATTAAAGTGTGTTAGAAACGCGTGAGAAAATAGGGATCAGCGTGGCCGACCGCACTGTTTGCGTTGCCTTATCCATGGGCTGTACGTGTGGCTTCCTAACGCAGCCCTGACCACGCGCTGGTTTGCGTCCTTCATTTCCTTAAATGCAGAAATGTTGTAATTAATATTGAAATGGTCTGATTTGCTTTTGAAGTTCCTGTTTCGGGAAGTGGAGCGAGCCAGACCTTGGGTTTGAAAATACGTTTCTTGTAGTAGTTTGCTTTGGGAGGGGAGAGATGGTTTAGGTTCCCCAAGCCGAGTACTCGGCGATATACCCAAGAAATAGGTAAGCCCTGTAGTCGTGCATTGCACAACCTGTTCACCTGTGCCTTTTGCTTGCTATCCTTGTTGTTGCTCCCTTTGTGGGGCAGAAAAATAATCCCTTTGCACAAAAATAATTGTAGCAGCAAAACCTGTTACTGTGTCATTGCTCTGGTCATGCAGGGAGAATTTGAGTGATGTCAGAGAGGAAACAGGGCTCCATTACTCAATGCCGAGATCTTAAAAGCTGTCGAGCGTGCTCGGAAGCAGTAACCCAGTCACAACCCTGTTTTCCCTTGACTTTCAGAAAGGGCACTATTTTTAATTGGGACTTTATCCATGCCAAACAGCAGATTTTCATTGTCTTTCCCACAGAAGAATAAAAAGGTAGGGTTTGTTTTTAAGAGTCACTTCTGTTTTCTTTTTCTCCTTGAAAATTTGCCAGCGAGAAGGTGTTTTACTCTGTGCATTAAAGCTTCTTTCAAGGGAAAAGAGGAATCGGTCCTCTGGGAAGAGCAGTTTGGAGTTGGTTAAGGCCTGCAGTGAACTGAACATGTGAACAAAGAGCTGATTAGAGGGAGACCAGGCCGGTGTTTTGGCCAAGGTCGCAGTGAACTGGTAGAAGCTCAAGCGCCTGTGCACGTACCCCTGTTAGTTGGCCAGTCTAATGGTTTTTCTGAAGTGTATTGGTGGAGGAAGGCTTTTTGAACCTTATTTTTCCTCCTCACTCATCAAAATAAGTTTCAGAGAAGATTTTTTTACTTTTTTCTTCACATTTAGACAGAGGTCACTTGAGATACGACACCGCCGTGGAATAAAGGAAGTGGCTCGCGTTGCTGAGCACTCGCAGGGCCGCTGTGAAGTCTGCGCTCTGCCTACCTTTAGTGTGCAGCTTTTGATCATCTCCAAAACGCTGGTCTCAAAACTGCAGCAAAAACAAGACGCTCTGTTCGTGTGAAGTCACAAATTTGTACGTAGGCTCTCTTGGTAGGAGTGTTTCTGTTGGTGCTGAGAATGCCTTTTCCACGCAGTTTCTAGCAGTTTTAGTTCTGAGCTTCAGCAGGTGACATTTCTGTCCTTTGCCCGAGTGTGACTGCAGATGTGACCCTGTGTTGCTGCCAGCCTTTGAGACGCGAGCAGGCGCGACAAAAGGGAGATGGTGATCTAAAATTACATGGCTTGAAGCAGGGATGGATGCAGTGTGGTGAGGGGGAGGGAGGCTGTAGAGATCCCTTGGGTTTCGTTCTTGGGTGATCTACTTGTGATCTGGGTGAAGTAAAAGCATGTATAACAGTCTCAGAGGAGGAGAAACAAAAGGTCAGGAGTGAAGTGTACGGGTCAAAGGAGCCTTTTAGCTGTTTGGAAGAAAGGCAAATACCTTGGGATTAGTGACGTGGCTAATGGAAGAGAGCTGCTGGATTAAAAATGCCAACATTTAAAGAGTTCTCTTTATTATCAGCCTTCTTTCTGGAGAGAAACTGGAAAGATCCTGGGTTTGGGAGGGTTAGGCTGGCAAGAGCGCGAGTTGAGCATTGAAGTGGGCAGGGAAGAGATGAGGTTAGCAACACGGGGTTAGCAGAGGTGATATTCAGCTTTCTGAGCTTCTGATATGCTGGAGAGAAGAGGATTAAAGGTGAGAGAGCTGCTGAGAGAGCTGCTCTTTCCTCCCCTGTGCCTGACTGAAGGAAGCTCAGTGTCGTCGGGGAAGGCAGGAATGGAAACGTACAGCACAGGAGGGGAATCGGTTCAGGAAGGAAAGGACCCAAACCAGCCAAGAAAAAGAAGGTATGAGTGGTCTGAAGTGGATAAAGAGATGAGGGGAGAAGGGTTGTTGAGCAGAGGGGTGAACTGAGGACTGGAGAAATCAGAGGGAGTGGGGGACCTTCCTATACCCGCAGCCAAAGGGGGCACAGGGAAGCTGCAAAGGGAATGGAGATCTGATTGTGGGCTTGTAAGTAGCTTGATGGAAAAGAGTAGCTGGTGTAAGGACAGGGAGGCCAGACATCCTTGAGGATAAAGATCATGGTATGGAGGAGGAGGAAGAAGATGATGTATTCAGAAATTACTCCGAGTCACCTTTATGGTAGGGTGGAAGGGACCTCAAAGAAGGATGGTTTAAAAGCTGCCAAAGGAGCAGGAAATGGCACCAGAGGATGTCGCTGCCATGAGGTAATTAAGCAGCTTTTTTTTTTTTCCCCTCCAGGATTGTCTTGCTTTTGCTGTGCTGTGTAGCTTTAGAAGCAGCACAAAGGACATAGATCCTCTCTCTTTTTGCTGTGTGCTCTCAAACCTTAGAAGAACTCAAGGGAGAGCCCCGGGTTTTGACTGTTTTGCAGGTGCTGAACTCGAGGGCAGCTCCAGTGAAAGGCGTTTAGCTTTGCTCTGTCCAGGAAAGCTTGCTCTTTTGCTGACCAGAGCAGCACAGTGATTTGTTCGGAAGGCTTTAGGCAGTGAAATGAATTACTGAAAGAGGAAGGATATTGCTGAT
>NW_010184956.1:39147-45853 GCF_000695765.1 Mesitornis unicolor | reverse complement strand
TTTCCCTCTCTCTAGGCTCTGAAAGGGTAAGTTCAATCTGCTGGGTGGCTTACCCAAATAAATCCCAACTTTTTTCCCTTTTCCATTACAGGAGGGGTTATTTTGAGTGGGCTGCTGACAAGCTTAGTCCTTTGGTTTAAAGATCATACAACTTACCTGTCACTGGGATGTCTGTCACTTGTCTGCTTCTGCTGTCTCCCTGACTGCCTGGCTTCCCTGCGGCAGAGGCAGACTTGTGAACCATTGTAACTTCAAGTAATTACGAACAAAAGCTCTCAACTATGCTAACAGAGTATTTAAGAAGCATTACTGAAAGCTGTGTGAATGCATCAGGCTGCTACAATAAGTAAATATACTTTGTAGTGTTATTTTTGTACTTGGAATAATTTTATTCTTCGGATTTGCTGTACTGCGCTCAGAGAATGAATACTGTGGGTGTCTCCGTGTCGCTGAAATCCAGTGGAGCTCCCAGTTACTCGCAGATGTTGAAAAAATGTTTTCTTGCTATATCTTCCTCCTTTCCATTGTTGAAGCAGAAATGTTACAAGCCATATGTGTATATGTGTACAATAATTTCCTCTTCCTACGTACATTGCACTTACTCGCATCATTAGCCAGACGGAACACAAACTGTTCTGTCTCTTGTTTTATTAGTTTGCTCTATAGTCTGAATAATCGAATAACGCTTCCACCAAGCAGAAACGCCTGGTTTGCTAAACTGGGTTTGAAGCGTGGCCAGTCTGAACCTCAGTTCTGCTATTCTTGCTTATGCTTATCCCCCCTCCCCAAAGGATTTGAAGGGCTAACACATCGCTGTTACTGGCTGGGCTTTTAGTCTTGCCAGCAAATTGAGCTGAGTGCTGATGGCGTGGGGATTTTGTGCTTTTTAATTGGCAGAGTGTCAGGGCTAAGTTTTGTTCCCAAGCAGCTTAGGCAGTCCAGCTTACCGGACATCTGGGCCGACAGCGTGGAGTTTAAAATCTGTGCTTTTAATGAGCGCCTGGTGTTGGTGGCTTCAACTTCAATTCATTTCTTAGGTGCTGCCCAAGGTGAACGTGTTTGACTTTGATATCCTTCAGCAGACCGTGACTGCTCCTGGGTTATGGGCAGAGTAAGGTGTGTGCTGCAGGGAAATAAACAGGGTCATTTTCTTTTGTCAGCTTTTACTCATTGGAAGAAGAAAAACTTAATGTGGGGGAATGAGGGAGAGAATAGGATTGGAGTCTCTACAGAGCACGGTATCTTGAGCTTCTAACCAGTATGAGATCCTGGTGTGTGAGTTTGCCTTTGACAGATGTAGCTGAGAACAGTCCAGGAGGTAAGCCCTTTCTTATTTAAGCATTAATAGTAGATTTTTCTAAAATCTATTAGTATTGTTTGGAGATCTTAATTTATCACTAGTTTAGGGTTAAATGTCTGGGATGGGCACAGCACAGGAAGGACGCTGCTCGTACCTTGGCAATTGGTGCTGACCTCTCGGTTGAGCAAAGCAGGAACCTCAGAACTGAGGCTGATTTTTTGGCCACTTATGCGAGCAAGGAAGAGAGGAGAAAACTGCATTAAGAAGTAGATCGAAGAGCTGTGGTTCCCTTTTTAGAAGATCACAGGAGAATCTGAACTTCAGTGTGAATTTTTGGAACTCATGTGGTAAGTTAATTTTCTATAGACCTTCTTTTCTGTCTTGGTTGTACCTTCCCCCCTGCTCTGTGTTTTGTCGCTCCTGGTCTCTCATGCAGCGATGTTCTCTAGTGCGGTAACCGGACAGGAAAGGAAACACTTTATTTTACAGTACCACAAACCATGGCTAAGCCATCTCCGCTTCTTCTGAGTCACCCCCTCCGAAACAAAGCAAACCTCTCCTGACACCCACGGTGTGGGGATGTGGAGCTTTAGGAGCTCAGCCGGTCCAAAAGCACTGTTGCAGTTCTCGGCCATCACTTCTCCGTTGACACACGCTCTTTTTCTACCATAGTTCTAATTCTTGGTACTTTCCACCTTCAAGCAGCTCTCTGAGCAGTGAGTTCATGAGAGATTTTAGCCATTGAGTTTTAACTCCAGAGGTTGATACTGGGATGTCTGCTTTAAATATCCAGGTGTCACTTACTCTTCAGTCTCTCTCGTTTGACCCAGCTTTGAGGCCAGGAGCCAAACCCAGATTTTTGGCCGCAGTACATCTTGAAATCAGCTGATGATGGTGAATCCTTTGTAGATTGTTCTGGTAGTTTGGCCTCTGAAAGGTGCATTTTCCTTTATTTTTCTTCCAGATGTTTCTATTTTCAGCTTTTAGCTGTTGTTTCTTGTTATGTCCTTCTCTACTACGCCAAAGCATGTGTTAGTACGCTGCCCTCTCTCATGTGAGGCCATATGTGGTGTTTCTGTCTTAGTCCTGACCTCTTTAGAGAGCCAGCCTTGTTATGTCCTTCTCTACTACGCCAAAGCACGTGTTGGTACGCTGCCCCCTCTCATCTGAGGCCATATGTAGTGTTTCTGTCTTAGCCCTGACCTCTTTAGAGAGCCAGAACTGTCTGAATTCTCTTATTGTAGGGCATTTTCCCTTTTCCTTTGAGTTGTATCTTAACATTTTCCAAATCTGTGACTGGAAGACTCGCGTAGAGGAGTCTGGAGTAGACTCCATCTGTGTAATACACAGAGATAAACATCTTTTTTACTACTTTATTCTTCTTCGCTGTTCCTCTGTTACACACCCGACTTTCTTTTTCTCCTCTTCACTACCGTACTGCGTGAAGAGGTTTTAGCGTGGGTTTCTGTGCCCGCTCGGGTGCAGCTCTGTGCTGCAGGGCTGTTTGTACAGGGCTCTGGGAAACCAGGCACCGCGTTCAGCCGGTTCAGGCCGCTGGTGCACGGGTCAGCTTGCTCTGCACAAACACGCTGGAGTTAGGAGTTTGAATCCAGTTAAACCTCTCCTGGGCGAGGTTTCCTGAATACTTCTGGTTTAGAAACAATCCTTTATCAAGTCAAGCATCATATTGAGAAAAAGACTGTGCTGCAAAAGCGTGGAAGTTTGTGGTGGTAAATAAATTACACCCTAGACATTAAATGATAGCGCCCTATCCCATCAGGGTATTTTCTCTGTCTCTTGTTTGAAAGTCCTTGTCAGTCGTGAAGATGCCGATGCTGGAAGCTGCAGCAGCTTCTGCATCGAGGTGTGTTGTTAAGAAATGGCTGAGAGAGAAATGGTGTGAGAGAGAGCAATGCGAATACTCTTTGGTACGGCTGCTGGGAGCGCTGAAGAACTGAACAGCATCCTCGTGTGCTGGAACGGATTTGCAGCTGGCGCTGGTAGCGGCAGGAGAAATCTGAAAGACATTAAATTGTTCTTGTTTGGTGCCAAAGAATGCAAAGCACAGCGAAGCAGGGACCTGCCGCTGGCTTCCCCCCCTTTCTGTGCAAGCTGTTTATCTCTCAACTGTAGAACATGTTTTTAATTGGACAGCTCTAACTCGGTGTTTATACGCACGTTTTCCTGGTTTCGAGCTCTTGACCTGTGGGTAGTCTCAATGGGTTCTGGCAGGTGTTTTTCTGGTGTTTTTGGATTTCACAGGTAGGATTTTGCCACCAAAATTAACTTTTAGTTGGGTAAACAGAAGGTGCTATCAACTTCTCAAGGTGTAATTACAAGGTGCCTCTTTCAAAAGTTGCCAATTTAAATTCATATCCAAATCTTGAGTGATTGCTTTTGTTGTATTGACTTGAGAAGGTTTTTGTTTTAAGTACTCTCAAAGTAATTGATGTGTGTGTTTGCCTGCAGGGAGGTTTTGCTGCCGCTTTCGCACGATGTTGACTGTAAATATTAAGCTATTTTGGAGGGCAGGAAGATGTGCAGTGTCCATGCTTACCCACTTGTATTGCTTATTTACAGGGTAGGGACTGGGAAAGCCATTTGTAACATGTGGGAGGCTACAGGAACGCTGACTGTTGTTTGTGAATGCTTTACCTCTGGATTGCTAGGAAAGAATAGCTTTTTTTGGCTATTTCTTGCATCTTTACAGTCACTACAGGGAACAACAGGAAAAGGATGGTTTTGTTCTGGGAAGTAATAACAAAGGCTTTCCAGGTACCAGTACAAAGTTGCTTTTGTATCGCTTTTAATAGTTTTGAGGAGCCACATGGACTTTAAAATTATCCAGGAAAGCTTTCAGTGCGAGCAGGGTGGGATGGAGTCACCTTCTGTGTGCGTGTTGGTCTTAAAAATGCATGTACTTCTGGGTGTGTAATGAATATTCAAGAAACACTTCTCAGCTATGCTTTCTTGGAGCTGTTTTTGAATTTTTGGATGGGTTTCTAAACATCAACACGGTTGTCTGCATCGATTACGTTTTGGAGATCTTCCATCCTATAGAGTCATCGGGTCCTGCTTAGCTTAAAAGGGCAGCATAGGGTGTGAGAGTCTGAGAGTCGTGGTTGGCGTACATAGGATCTTGTATGGATCTTGTGGAGAAATTATGAACCCGTCAGTTTTGATTGTGTGTAATGAACAGTTGATTAGTTACCGTGGTCTGGTTTTGATACCTTCCCTCACCCATCTGTGTTGGCTGCAGTGTACTGGGGAGGTTTGCAGATGGTGTAGTTGATAGAGCCCCACAAATACACAAAATAAGAGGTGGTGCTAGCAGACCTCGTCACTTAGAGCTTTCACATTTGCTCCTTGCCTGGAGTCGGTTTCTCACCTCCCACGTGTGGCCCTACAGCAGCCCTTGGGGTATCGCCATGGGGTGGTCGAGCTGGGGGCTATGCACAACCAGCAGGGCTGGTCACGACTGACCGAGCCAGAAACGTCTTTAAAGAGCACAAAATGCAACACAGAGGTGAATGTTGGTTGTAGTTTGCTGAAATTCCTCGTCGGGGTTGGGCAAGAGCCTGGTGCTCTGTCAGGCCCTTGCAAAGTGGTTCCTGTGTCTCCCTTGGCCACTGTGCCAGGGCTGGGCTGACCTGACCGTGTTCACAGGCGTCCTGGGTGCAAGGGTTGTGCTAAGGGTTATTTGTGGGAAAAACCAATGGCCATTGAGGTGCCTTGTCGCCTAAAAGTGTCATAACTGCGCAAGCTCCTCCTTTAAAAAGGAAAACTTTACATTTAAAAGGAATATTTGCTTCTGGAATCGCCGGGTATATTCTGTGAAGGTGCCGTCTGCGTGCAGGATTTTGGCGAGGTGGCGTTTGCTCACTGGTGTTCGGATGCTGCTTCGGTTTGACTCTTGAGACCTCTCATCTGCGCTGCCCCATCCTGGGCTGGCTGCAGGGAACGTCAGGACCAGGGCACTGTGAAATATTCTGTGATCTGTAGCTAACGCAATCTGCCGTGGCTTTATCTGCACTAGAAAATGGCCTTTTTTGTGGCTATGGCCTTTTTTGTGGCTACTCCTTTCTCTTTTTAGATACCCCTTGTGTCTCAGCTGCTGTTTTGCAGCCAAATGCTTTCAGGAATGGGGAGTGGGCTTGGTTAAATGTTCTAAAGTGGCACTTGTGGGTAACAACCCTGAATTTTATCACTTGACTTAATGTTTTTGGGAGTTTTAAGGTTTATTGATTGAATTGCTGGATAAATAGAATATGCAGAAGTGGTGCTGATTTCCTGTAGTGATTTAAAATTCCATTTTCTAAAGTAAATGCAATATAAATGTTATTTTTTTGAGTCTTTTCCTGATATTCCACCAGTGTAAAACTAGTTTCTGAATATCTAAGGAGCACGCTGTGCTCTCTTCAAGTGCAGTTAAGCAATCACAATCACGCTGAGCTCTTTTCTAGCGCGCTTAAGAAATAATGATGGTGAGCGTAGCGAGGCTTTTCTGCAAAATGACTTTCTCCAGATTGTTATCCGCTCAGTCACAGAACCGAGTGTTTCTGTGCCCCATCCTGAGCTGCTCCTGAAATGCAGTATGGCCATAAATAGCTCGTCTCTGCTTTGATATCTCAGCAGCTGCGTTTGGCACGTTCCCTCCCCAGCCATCACTGGTTTTGGTGCTCTTGGACATAGGTTTGCACTGGAGGCTTTTCTTATTTTGCTCTGTTCACACGGCTGAAGGTGTTGTCCTTGTGCCTTGTGGAGCAGGCAGTGTTTTCCCAGGTATTCTCATTCGAGGCTCTTCATACCCGACTGCTGTTGGGTTTTATAGCTTGCCTCATCTTCTTTCATATTGATAATAACGCTGGTGTAACTGAGCTCTCTTGTTGAGCAGTAACCGAAAGGGCAGCTGAATGAGGGCGTTCTGAAAGAAACCATTGCTCTCACGTCTCCGTTCCACTCCTCTTTTGTTGTGGTTTTTCTCCTCTCTCCGTGTGAGAGCCGTGTTTCAAGGTTTGCCTTGGCTCACTGAAATGCAGACCGCCACATTGCCTTTTGTTTTGAAATAATAGGTGGATAACGTCGGGCTGTTCATCAAAGAAACCGCTAATTCCCATCAGGAATGTGCACTATATGGGATGTATTCTGCATGCTGACACCTTCATATTCTCTGGGCTTGGGCAGACTGTAAAGAGCAGTCCAGTAATTAATATCCAGGGAGGTTTAATAGCCGTGAAGCCGTTGAAGTGACTCATTGCTCTTTCCTGCTTGTGGCCGTGATGCTGTGGGTGACTTGGGAAACGTAGTGCTTGGAAGTCGGGTCTGGTTTTGGGTACACCCGTGTGGGGGAGTGAGAGTGAAGGGCAGAGCATGGTTTTCTCCTGCCTCGTAGTTGTGAAGATGCTT
>NW_010184956.1:25341-39116 GCF_000695765.1 Mesitornis unicolor | reverse complement strand
CTTTCCCTCCCCCCAGTAATATCTACATGTCCTTAGGGGCTTTGTCTTTGCCTTCAGGAAAAGGTGCCTTGTGGAGGGGAGAAAGTAAATTCTGTTACGCTGAACTTACTCTTATAAATGAGCCTAAATCAACAATTCATTTCACTTACCTTGAGTAATGTGTTGGCAACTAAAAATTTTAGGGTGAAAGTGTCATTAAGGTCTTAATTCTTTTAATTGACTGACTGGATCTCTCTGTTACAATGTTTAGGACCTTGTCAGTAAGGGCTGAAGTGGCAGTAGTCTTTCCCCTTAGCTATTTAACGTGAGTTGCTTCAGAAAATGCAGTGACTCTGCTACAATTAATCTTGGACAAAATGGCATTTGTTGGGCAGAGCTCTGAAGTATTTACAGGCCAAATAAGGGAGAATGAGGGTCTGCAATCCTGTGTGGAGGCAGCTTTTGTTTGTTGGTTTTTCAAACGCTGTGTTCATAACCCAGCGGTGAGGGCTCCAAGACGTTAAGGTTGGAGAGCTTCGTGCAGAGATCAAACAGTGGGACAGTGGGGGAGAGAGGAGGGGACGTGTGACTGAGTAACCAAAACGGGGAGCTAGCCAAAACTCACGTGGTATTGCACACAAAAATCCCAGTGCTGGCTCCTGGGGGTGAATGCAGCAAGGAGATGAAATGCTGTGCATGGATGCATGTTTAGATGTTGAAGGCTTGCCCTTGCTTCTCGTCCGAGTAGTAAAACACATTGAATTTCAGTGTGTTGTAGAGCAGCACGTAGTGTCAGAGCGCCTGCTGCAGCACCGAGCGGTAGCAATAAATGATGCCTAAGTGGAAGCGTCTCATCTCATTTGCTCGGCTCTTTCTTTATCTGTAAGAAAGTGATAAAAGCAGGGCAACACATCTTGTTTTACAAAGCAGAAGTGAGGAAGCCTGATCCAGGCAGCTTTAAAATGGAGGGGCAGAGGATGAGAGAGAGGGAGAAGGGCAATGAAATCCTTGTCTGCAGGAGTCAGCTAACAGGGCCAGGGTTTTACTGTGTTTCTGCAGCAGTCACACAGGGAAGAAGGTTTGGGATAGGATTTGAACAGTGCTGGCTGTAACACAGCTGTTAGTGTATGGCCTGGTATCCATTTTGTCGGGATTGAATTCTTCTTGTCACTGAAAGGTTTCCTCTGAAGAGGGAGGCATCCCACAAGTCTGCAGCAGGCACAGCTCAAAATCACATTAAAACGTGGTCTGTGCTTACAGCTGCGTTTGCCAGAGATGCAGTTTATTCTCAACAGATTCAACATTTAGGGTTTAATTAATTGTTAGATTTAAATGTTAATGTGTTTTGTCTTCCTCTGATTCATTGTGTGAAGATACAGCAAAACAGAAACGTTACATGGGTCCGTTCGATGTGCCAGGCTGAAAAGCAGGACAGCAGATGGAGCGACCCCAGCGCGTTCCTTGGCCAGCGCCAGGGGTGAGGAAGCGAAGGGACAAGCTGTGCTGTGTGCAGGCCCAGCTCCAGGCACCCTGAGATCCCGCCATGGCAGACAGCGTTGCTGTAGCGTCGCTGTAACGAGCTGCTTGGTGTAGCCCTAGGAGCAAAACCCACTTTTCTCCTTGCTCATCAGGCTGAGCACACCCAGAAACCTGACCTCAGTGTGACTTTGGGGTTATCGTCCTCCTGCTTTTTGCCAGGGTGAGCCACTTCATGGTGGAAGGGAAAGGTTTCCTTTATGATTTAAGTGTTGATAAATACAGAACAATCTCTGTGATGAGTATTGATTTTGGTTCATTTGTTACTCTGATGCTTTAAATTACCAAGGCTAATAGAGCAGTTTGTCACCGTCCCACCAGGGCTTGGTCCCTTGGGTGGCGTTTGCCTCTTTTGAAACCTCTGGTATTGGCATTGCTGTTATTTGTAAAAACAAGCAACCTGTCCCCACTCCTGTCCCCAGCAACAAAACCCCTAAAGTAGTTAGTAAACCCCAAAGTATATAAATATATAAAGTAAGGGGATAACAGTGGGATCATCAGACCTGAGAGAGAGTGGCTTGAGTTGCTTTCTGACTGCTTTGCGTTTGGCTGTGACATGGGGAGCGTTCAGTCCTTTGTGTAGTTTCTGGGAGGAGATGCTGGTTTTAAGCACAGGAAAATGGAGTTGTAAAGCCTGGGATCAGCAAGGCGTGCTTTCAACCTGGAACTGACCCCTGCCTCTGTAGCAGCAGCTTGGGCTGCCTTGGCAGGCGGCGCACCGAAGGAGATGGTGAGTAGGCAGAAATATTTTGCCAGCTCCAGGTAATTTAGTTGGCATATTCTGCAGGCAGCAAATCACATTGGGAAATTAGGCACGGGGGGGATGGAGGATGTCTTTGTTTTTGCTGAGTGTTTCATGTGTATTTAACTAAATGTTAAGTGGATTTATTCTTTTCTGTCTGTGAAGATTTAGTAACGTGTTTTCGCTCACGTTCAGCAGCCAACAGTGCAAATTCATTCGCGGCGTGCGCGCTCCCGCCTGCTTTTGTTCTCATGGGCATTGCTTTTTGGGCGGCTGGGCCGTGTCGTCCTGCTGTAGAGGGAGGTTTTATGGTGTCTTCTCCCTGCTGGGCTCCCTGACTTCACGGCACGCACACGTACAGTCAGTGCATCTAAACTGCGCTGTCTTCAAGAGTTGCTGGCTTTTTTAACAGCTCAACAACTGCGTGTGCATGGTGAGTTTGCCTTCAGCTTGTTCCTTGAAAGCTGTCCAAATAAAAACAACAACCAGTGGACGGGAGCAGATTGCTGCCTGCAGATGAAGCCCCAGATTTGCTCTGGAGAGGCCGTGGGAAAGCAGAGCGCTGGGAACATGGCCTGGGTGGGTGATGGCTGAGGATGCAGATGATGTATAGGCTGGCAGTTGGGGCAGCGGCATCAAAGCGCCTGCTCTTGGCAGCAGGGTTTTGTCAGGATGGTCTCTGGTGGATCTGCATCGCTGGATACGAGCGCTCCTTCCAGAGGAGTTTTGGAAGCTGGCGCCTGGCTTGTAAAATTCAGCAGGCAGCCTGTTACAACTGTAATTTGCTCTTTCACATGCTGGCTTTCATTAAAATTCTTGAAGAAGGAGAAGCTGGTGCTGGTGGAAAGGAGGAGAGCGACAACATGTTTCTCTTGGCAGTGACGGGAGGTGTTCCTGCTCAAAGTCATGCAAATAAAACCTGCCAGGTGCTCGGTGTGGCACTGCGGGGCCTGGGAGGGACGCAGGGGGTGACGGCCGAGGCCTTGGCACCTCTTGGGGTTTCACGGGGCTGTGGCAGCGAGCGGTGCCCAGGGAGCACAGGAGAGCCTGCCGAAATGCCCCCCTTCGGTGGTGTCTGCGCTGATCTCAGCTGCAGGATTCTCTTGTTTGCTCTTGGGTTTGCAGCTGGAAAGGCTCCTGTTTTCCTTCTCGGGTCTGTGCTAGCTCTGGTGGTTGTTAGTGCTATACCATGGACCTACTGAATGGCCAGAATTGCTTTACTGTGTTTGCAATTTCAGGAATTTGAGGTTTTGGAAGCCTCTGAAATGACAACACAGGTATTTATTTTCTCTCCCTGAAATGACCATTCACACGGATGGTTTTCCAGCACCAACGGTTACTCTGGAGGACAGAGATTGCCATTTGCCATCCCGCCTCGTGAACCCTGTGTGCTTCCTGTCTTGGCAAAAGCATGGGAAGGTTGGACTTTGGGGTAGCAGATGCTCAAGGAGGGTTGCTTGGCTCTCATCTCTGCTCCCGTGGCTGTCGTCCTGTGGTGCTTCCATGGCTGCGTTGGGTAGGGGAGAGGTTGCCCTGTTCAAGAGTCAGCAATCTAGAGCTGTGTGTGATGTGCATTGCTGGAGTACACCAGAGTAACAATCCTAATTAATTTTATTATCTAATTATTACACGTCTGTAGGACTGCAGATGGCTGAGCGAAAGGCAGCGAGGTGCTTGGGTTTAGCATTTCCTTTGCTGTGTGAGTGTCCACACACTTTATTAACACATTTCCCCGTGTCTCTCTTTGTCCATGCTCCTCAGTCCTGGCGTGTTTTGTGTAGCAGTGTAAGGTCGTGTGCTCACCCATGCTTTAAGCCGGTCTATTTGGAATAAGCAGCTCTGCGTGTGCATCCCAGCGTTTTGGGTACCCCCAGAGGTGCTCGTGTGGCTTGGGGCACTGCTGGGGTGGTTCTGTGTGTGCTGGAGGATCACCTCCACCAGTGGTTTGAGGTGCAGCTGCCTCCGTTCAAGGAGAACCTTGTTCAGACCATGAACAAGCGCCGTGGGCAGGGGAGAGGTTTTGTTTGGTACCACTGTGGGGTTTTTGTGAACTTCAGGTGTGTTGCCTCAAGCCATTTGGAGTTCCTGCTGCCAGGGAAGCCTCACTCTTCTTTTAAAGATAACAAAAACCCCTTTGTAGTGGTGGAGGGGTTGATTCCTTCTGCTGCTTGTCCTGAGTGGTGCTGAGGCCAGCACTGGTGCTTATGGTCAGCGTTTTCATAGACTCTGAAGGAAAAAAAGCCCAAGTATTGTCATCATAAGTGTTTGATATTTTACCGAGTTCTGTAGCTGACAATTATCATCAAATTGGCTTAATTTTTACAATGATTTGTTGTTGTTGTTCTCATAGCCTGTGTACTGAATTGAGCCTGGATTTAATGAGTTCATTTGTTTTGCAAGCAAAATTAGATAAAATATAAGACCTGAATGTTGAAATGAGACCGCTGGAAATGTGTTCCCTGCCACAGAGCTAACGGTTGTCTTCTTTTCCAGGGCAATCACTTTGATCAATATGAAGAAGGGCACCTGGAGATAGAGCAAGCATCTCTAGACAAGCCCATCGAATCGGTAAGAGACAAACTTATCAGCAGCATCCGCCCACCTGAAATTAGGCCGTGATCGGATGGTACTTGATGTGAATGCAGTCACATTTGATAGGAGCGGGCATCTTCTTGTCAGTGCAGGGTTAATCTTTGGGTTTGGTGGTCAGTTGCATGCTGAGATTACGTGGGCCTGGGGTTTAATCTTGGAGTAGTTCTCCTCCAACTAACGGTGTTTTTGACTGATTTCTGAAATACCATCTTGAACTAAAATTTAAAGGAATACATTCTTTCGTAGATATTTATTTTGTTAAGTTTTTATGCTTTTTTTGTTGAAGAGATGGTTTAATTAGCATGCAGACTCGATGGGACAGGGTAGCAAAATGTATTTTGGTCCTTTTTTACTTTATATTTTTGGACAAATACTGGCGTGTTAACGAAAAGTGTTAGAATGACACCTGGCAGGATGGAAGCACACGACAGTGCTAGCGTAGCAGTCCTTCCCCGTGGGTCTGAAACTGCTGTGAGTTTAGGTATTGCTTCATTTTGAATTCGGTGTGGAGACTACAGCCGTAAGGTGGGGAAACATGAAGCTTTGTTCAGTTTTACCCATTTAAGCTTTCTGGAGCTTTTAAATTTTCCTCCTTGCAAAGCACCTCCTGCTGGCCTTAGGTGCAGTGGCTTCTTCAGCCTCAACTGGACCCAAGTTTGGCTTTAGCTAAGTTTCTGTTACAGTTTTTGTATGGGAGCAAGACAAGCTGCAGTGACTGAGGGCCACTTAGCTGTGTCCTGATTAAGACTAGATTTTTATTAAGCAAGCACTTCTCAAGTATTTCTTCTCCCTGTTAATAACTTAAGTTCTCTGTTAAAGTTTCTTCGTGTTAGTCTGCACTTAGAAGAAACGTAGCACTAGCGAAAGATCAGTTTATATTCTTTTCATTCGTGTGTAGGTTGGTGTTGTGTGTGTTTGTGTGCGTGTTAGATGTTTACCAAAAGATTTACACAACTTGGGGTGTTCGACGTTTTTCTTCCGCAGCAGTTGGCCCATATTAGCTAAGCAGCCATGATCTGGTTTGTATTGCACGGTCTGCCTTTTTTAATTTCTTCTCTAGGGTTTCCTTTCCCCCTTCTTATTTCTGTTCTTCTGGTCCAGTGAACACTGCATATAGTACCTACTGTCTTAATGTGCTGGCATGATGCTAGATTTAGGCATGGCAGTAATTGATGACGCATGAGATAATGCTGCAGAGATGGGAATTCGTATTCAAAGTTCTCCTGAACGCTTCAATCTTAGGTTGCGATAGGGGGATTTGAATTAAAACGCCAAGCTTGTTTCCTTATGGACACAGAATGAGAAACACCCGTGGGTCGCCTGCTCCGTGGCACGCTGGAAATCAGCAATTCAAAGCCATTCAAATACTGCTTACACACTAGGCTGGTTATCCGATTTCTGAAAGTATTTTCCCAAACAGAAGAGCAGAAGTGGTCACAGATGACATCTGCTCGGGGCTCTTCAGGGAGTGATGCCTGCAGTAGTAAAACACTGGACCCAGCAGCACACGCAGACTGACAGTGCAGCCTGGATCACCCTTGGTAGCAGTTTGATTAAGGTTGAACTGCAGCAGAAAACAAAGTAAATTACAGCTTTAATATTTTCATTTATGTCAGCATCCAAATATTGGGACATCGTTAATGTTTACGATGTTTTGGTAAGTTTTAATGTGTACAGTTAAGCCTTACGGTTACATTTGAAAACATTCTGATGGAGAGGATGAGAGAATGACTTGCCTCATAGGGAGGAGAAGGAGTTAAACCTCCAGTTGTTCTTCCTTTAAAATCCAGTGTGCTTCTCTCTTCTTTTGACTGCAAGAAGAGAAACAAGCATTGGAGGTGTGGGAGCCCTGGACTGGGACGTTAAACTCTTGGAGGATGCTGTAGGACCGAGCAAATGCACGCTCTGCGTTGTCACAGCGGCTGCGGTCTCTTTCGGAGCACGCTTGAGCTTCACGTGCTAAACCCAGCACTGAAAGCTGTGACTGCTGCACGGGGTGGTTTTGTGGCCTCCTGAGCAAGCCCGGTGTCAGTGCAGTCAGGAGCGCACAGGTCACTTCTAAGGTTAATCTTCACATCGTCTTCGTGGGGTTTTAAAAGTAAATCTGTGGCTGGGAAGCAGAAATAATTGTGTCAGGTTCCATGACACCTGTGAAAATGGTTTTGCTCCCACATTATTAATGACCTGTGTGCTTTTTAAATTGGCAAATTACAGACATTAAGAGAAGGAATTGTTGTCTTGTCAGGGCTTAGTGGTGCACCTCTCCTGCCAGGTTTTTCACTGGGAAGGAGCTGTTCACACTGCCTCTTCTGCCTTGTGCTTTGTGCTGCTCGCTCGCCCAGAAGCGGATAACTTGAACTGAAATCGAGAGGGAAGGAGTGAGGGCAAGTACATAATTTGCAAATACCACACATCTAAATATTTGCAATATTAACATTTATTCACAAATTGGTTTATAATCCTTAACCAGTTCTCTGTTAACAATTCAGCTGACCTTTAAAAAGGCATCTGCTCCGAGTAATGAGTAAGAGCCTGCGCTGCACGTTATGGAAATAGCCTGGATGACAAACGTCTTTGTGCAAGGAAGGGCGTTTCTAACAGCGCTTTCCAGCTAGAAGCTTAAAGTCTGGTTACTCTACACGCTGAGGAGTGGATTAAATGTGTTCTCTCAAATGCTTCTCACATCTTAGTCATACAAGGATGCTTTACTGACTAAAGGTAGCTTGGATTTGGAGGTCCCGGGGGCAGAGGGTTTGCTCGAAGCACGCACTTGACAATGACGGCTGAAGTGAGATCCATCTCTGCAGCATTATCTGTTGAGAGGTGCTGACTGTACTGCTACAGCATGCAACTCAAAGGTGGCTGGAAAAATAGGTTTGGGAGTCTACAGATCATTACAATGTCGAAACGTGTCCTCAATTAGTGCACCAGTAGTTTGGTTCCTCTGGAAATCCTGCTTTGTACAGCTTGTTTAGGCCAAAGCTGTCTGGGCTGAAACATGCGACTATAACCGAAGTACATTTATGGAAAACAGAGCTGACACGAGCTAGTGGATGTGCATAGCCTCAACGAGGAGCCAGCTATTTTCCATTACTAAATTGAAGAAAATATTTCCTATCAATGGACTTTTCATAGCTGCACATACTGGTATTTGCCCCCCCCCAGTAACATTTTGTTGTTGTTCTGGTTTGAAAGATGCTGCACTGCCACTGGCTGTTCACAGCAGTGGAGCCACTGGTGTCTGGTGTCCTTGGAAAATCAGACGGCTTAACCCTTTTTTAAATTCAAGAAGCTGCACGTGTTTGTTTTAAAATAAGTGCACTGAGTTTAGCCACTCAAATGGAAAGGCCCAGAGTATTGCAGCTTTAATAGAATCCAGATTTTCTTCACGTGAATTCCTTATTTCCACTTGTTTCCTG
Organism: Mesitornis unicolor; assembly: GCF_000695765.1. NCBI lineage: Eukaryota > Metazoa > Chordata > Aves > Mesitornithiformes > Mesitornithidae > Mesitornis > Mesitornis unicolor. The sequence continues at coordinate 30,848 of NW_010184956.1, read as the reverse complement.
AACCCTGTTGCTGTGAATTCATGGTTTTCTTTGTCCCAGCAGTACAGACCAAGTAGGAGATAGCAAAGCGCCCCTAGAGCCGGCCCAGGCAGCAGCCCTGTCCCCGTGCAGGCAGCGCGCGGTGGCGGGGACTCGAGCCACGCTGTCACCATTGCAGGTTGGAGGCGAGACTGCGCATCACCCACGTAGAGTTTGTCCTCGTCATGACTAACAAATGTCCTCTTCCCCCCTCTCTAATTCTGCTCAGTTACACCCGGAGGTCCCTGAAGTCCCCGAGGTCTCAGCCGGTAGTGGTTTGGTGCTCGCAGGCTGTTGTAGACGACCGTACGAGCTGAGGCTGGGTTTTGTCGCACTGTGTTATCTGTACAGATCTGTGGACTCCACTAGTTCCAAAGTGTCACTTGATGAGGCTGCTGATTTGACATTTAGCAGTAGCCATATGTGGACAGCGCTATAAATAATGTGCTTCTTGAAGCTGAATGGTGTAGCATTACTATTTGGCTTTTCTCTCTAGTCTTCATTGTGTCATCTGTAGTGAGCTATAGGTTTTGTTTGGGAATCTTTTCAACCTCTTGTTTGCATGGGTTCACCCAGTAGCATCCGATCCTTGCTTATAGATTCCTCAATACACAGTCAGCACAGCTTACAATCCACTCAAGAGACGAATGGTTCCCGATGCCGGGAGATGAACGATGGGAGCGCAAGGCGTGGGGATCCTATGGCAAACCTGTCTGAGAAAAAATCAGCCTCTTGGGTTATTTGTAACACGGCTCAATCCACTGACTGCAGATGGTATCCACGTACAACACCATCAAAACCCTTCGGTCCTCGCATGCATCTCTTCATTGTGTGCATTTTAGTTTCCTGTTGGCCAGGACATTGGTGCTGGGGATATCCTGATCAGGAATCGCCGATACCCATGGGGTGCAGTCAAGGACATCTGGTCAGGGCACGGGATGGGGAACTGGGAGGCCAGTTGGAGCTGCTGGAGAAGGTCACTTCAGATGAGATTTTTCCAAAGCAGCTTGGCCAGCTCCCATGGCGATTTGGTGAGGTCGAGACCTTTACATTTCCTACATGCTTTTGGAAAAGTTACGCTTCGTCTGTAGCGCAGAGTTCCCAGCTGTAAATAGAAATGCTGGCTCCTGAGCAGCTCCAATGTGGTGAGAGTAGCACTGGGAGGTGTAAATTGCTCCATCAAGAGCCTGCTGAGCCGCTCTCTCCTACGCTGAGCATCCCACAATTGGTGTCCAGCAACATCTGCTGCTGTTGTCAGTGGTTGGGACGGTAAATGAGAGTTCACTGGCTCCCCCAAACACCTATTGAGGGGCTTATTTTGGCTGCCTCAATAGTTTTTATATGGGAGAAAAGGAGGAGTCGTGCCAGCTCTCCACTGAGAAACCGGCGGATTTCCTCCTTGGGCTGTCGGGGTTTTATTTTGGAGATTGCTGCAACTCTTTGTGTAGGAAAATTGCTACAACATGAGGATAATTTACACAAAAGGAATGGGCTCCTGACATCGACAGGAAGTTTGGTGTAAAAAAAAACAAACCCCCAAAACAACATCTTTTCTGTGTGAAAGAATCCACAGTTTACGGAACTTTCACTTAAAAATGCAGTTAAAACCAGAGCTCCTCGGTGTTGCAACATGTGCTGCCCTGTGTCAAGTTGTGGTCCTGACATCCCCAGGCTTTGCAGGATGGCTCTCACTGTTATTTCACCATTATTTCACTTTTAGGGCAGCGTTTGCACTGAGGAGCAGTGCTCCCCGTGTGCCTCGGTGAGAGCTCTGTGAGAGTGGTTTGGGATGGAGGGAGGAGGAGGAACATGGCTGGAAATGAGCAGACCAATGAGTCGATCCCAACTCTGATGTTACCGTGAGCCTCCTGGGGTTCTCTGTGCAGTGAAACAGCAGATGCTCCGTTTCAGTCCAGTGGTATTTAAAACCAGGAAGTACTTTCACTGCTTACGCAAACAAATGGAAGCAGCTGGGGAGGAAAACCCCCCCATCCTGGGAACCGAGGCGGGATAATCAGGCGTGACTCCAAATTGTGTCGAACAACTCCCAACCATCCTCTTGAGTGGCTTTGTAAAAGTGGTGCTAATGTGTATAACCCTCCTAAATTTTTTCTTTTCCCCCTTTAACATTTGTTTCCCCCTTCACTGTGTCAGTCACAACACACCGCTCTTGAATCTCCCAGCTGGTCTTGACTTGTTGAATTTATTTTATGCTTTCACTCTTCTTTAATAAATACATTACTTGCAAGCAGTGAATTGAAAACAAAGCAAAAGAAAAACTACCATTAGTGATTGGACAGTTTCTTACTTTGTGTTACATTTAACTGTTCTTTTGACAGCCCAGTTTTTAAAGCCAGGTTCGTATGGAAATGCTTTCACTCCACTTGCACTGCTTTTGGAAATAGCATACTGCTTCATCTGTCTGTTTATTTTAGTGCATTCATAACACAACACAGTCAGCACAATGTCTCATCTCCACTTAGCGGAAGATTGCAAAGTGCTCCTTGTCCTTTTCATTTCTTTAGTTTTTTAATTTTGGGGGGGGGGAAATGCAGCCATTTCTGTCAGCAGACCGGATTCAGTGATCGGTTGTCGGAGGCAGTCGCAGTGCTCAGGGTAGGACAGGCGCTGGTCCCGTTGTGGGGCCGTTAGGGGCACGACCCGCAGCAGAGCGTTGCCAGGTAAGTTTTCCTACGCCTCCAGCCCAAAAACCTCCGTGATGTTTGTGGTTGGAATCCATATTTATTATTTTTTCCCTTTTTTTTTGTACATACAGATTGAAGCTTTGATAACCAGGCATTTCCTTACTTCTTTGTGATTTATTTTTCCACGTAGCCTTAGTTATGCCCTGGGGCAGAGCCGGTGGTGTGGGAAAGGCGTACGCTTGCCTTGCAGAGCACAGCAGGACGAGATGTCTTGCTTGGCTGGTGTATCAGAAAGAAAAGTTAAACTTATATGTGATCAAATCCTTCTGAGCCAAAACGTATCCGTGCAGCCAGCATCCTGGGGAGGATTGTGTTTTTGCAGCCAATTCACCAAAGTTTTGTGGTCATTTCCTTCAATGTGGACTGAAAAAAACCCCTGCTGTTCTGATTTCCTTTGATAACTTGGTTATTTAATTAAGGAAACCTGCAGCACATACACTTATATATTTTAGGGTTTCACTTCAAGGATTCACAGCCTGTTGCCATTCAGGATACTTCTGTGATATCTTGAGTTGTGCTTTGCCTTATGACAATGAAATAACAACAAAGACCAATCTGATGTTTAATTTCTTTTAGTGATTGGAAGGTGGAGGTGGTCCCGACCACGAGCCCTTTTTTTGGGGAGCCCACAGTTGGCCGCTGCTGGTGAAGGGATCCGTGGGGCCGAGCTGTCAGGTCGAGGTGGTTACGAGGGTGCTGGCCGCACTCTTGTGCTGTTTGCAGGAAGAAATCTTACACAAAGCGTCGTGGACTCCACGCAGAGCCCTGTTTCCAAAAGCTGACACTTAATTGCTGCATCAGTACTTTTCCATTTATTCCGAAATAGCAATATTTTTTTTAGGAAGATGAGACATTATGCTTATTGTTTCCCCTACATGCACTAATGGTTCCTTGCTGTTAACTTATTGCTAGGCCTGTTTCATTCTAACATCTTAGTATTTTTGTTAGTTTACATGTGAAATGCATCACCCAGTCTGTGCTTGAGCTCATTTTATTTAATTGATTTTATTTTTTGTTTCGTTTTACTAACCTCACTGTTTTTTCAGTTTAATATTGGCTGCATGCTAGTTTATATTTATATATACATATATAAAAAAAAACCCAATCAAGTCTAGCTTGGATTTTGCTATGATTGTGTTTTGGTTTCTAGTGGTGGGGCAGTCTTGCACTTACAACTTACTCAGTATTATAAAAGCCTGACACACAAACAAAACGACTAAACACATCGTAGATTTTCTTTACCAAAACAATCCGAAGTGGTGCTGTCTAGGTGATGGATATGATTGTATAAATAGCTTGATTTTATGCTTTTTACTGTCCATTTTTTATTGGTACACTTTATTTCCTCCCACATTGCTTTTTTTTTATTTATTTTATTCTTATTTTTTTCCTTTCTAAACGTGACGCACTAAAGTTGCCCAGCACACCATCAGAAAGTGACCGTCCCCGATACCCCCTGGAAAAATTCTAGCCAGCAATTTTTGACATTTGTCTTTCCCTTTTATTGGGCATATCTTGCCTTTTCAGTAGCATTTTTTTGCATGCCTATATATGTAGAAAATCTCTTGCTCATCACATGTTTAAATGTCAGCGGGAAGGGAAGAATATATTATTGGAATATTTTTGGTTTGTTTTCTCTGTTCTGTCTGTCAGGATAATATTGGACACCGCTTACTCCAGAAACATGGGTGGAAGCTGGGCCAGGGATTGGGAAAGTCACTGCAGGGTAAGTCCAGTAGCTTGTGTCTGCAACCTTCACCACCAGCTTCGGTCTTTAACAAAATGATTTCTGCTTTTTGTTCCTAGATTAGATTTCCTTTCCGTTATTAATGCATCCAAACACATGCACTGTTCAGTTTCGTACGTAGCCAGTGGCGAGCGGAAGCTGCTGCCTCCCTTGTCGGTCCAGGTCAGACGTGATGTGTGTGTGGTGTACGTGTAAGAATCACCACGTTTGGCCTTTTTGGGAGGGAGGTGAATTAACTGCCTACATACTAACAGGTAGCTGTGCAGCTTCTAAACCTGTAGTGATGATGTTCTGCTGCCTGGTTGCTTTATAATAAAAAAATGAAGAACACGAGCTAGTTACGAAGCGTGTGCGTGTTTCGGGCTGGTGTCAGAAGCCCTTAGCGGGTGGGCAAAAGGGCCCACTGAAGGTGGTGGCAGAGGCTCTCACGGATGGGAGAGGCACATTTCATGTTTCTCCAGAGGGTTTTCATGGCTTTGACTTGGTTCTGCTCCCCAGCCGTCTGTGTGCTGGCGATTTAGCAAAACCCCTTGAGATGCCGTGGTGCTGCTTGAACCAACTCATCTCTGAGTACCTTCCTCGTGTTCCCATGCCCTTCTCAGCCCGAAGACCGGGGAGCTCACTTCCTACAGTGAGCCATTAGAGATCAGTGTCCCATTAGAGATCAGTATTTCTGTGCTGTGGAGGGGCGTCGAGAGGTAACGGGTTCTCTGGCAATGCCTGTTAATCTCTTGGGTGAAGGTGCTCTAACTCCTCAGGCAGGACTGCGTTGGTGTTAATGCTCATTGCTTCCCCAACACGGTTTCATTTGAAGGCCTCTGGTTCATGCATGGCGCTCTTGCAGTCCTCTTGTGTCACATTCTTACAGTCCTCGTGCCCCATGCTGGTGCCAGAGCTCAGGACGTGGTTGGAGTTGTCACCTCTTGGCCTGGCGTTCACTGGATGTGCGGTTTGGTCTGCTTTCTCTTCTGGGTGCCCTGTATCGCTCTGCGTGTCACCAGTGTGGAAACACAGACTTGAAAAGGTGCAAACCCCTT
>NW_010184956.1:11430-25310 GCF_000695765.1 Mesitornis unicolor | reverse complement strand
TTCAGCAGTGCAGCCCCACAGGGCCCTGCGCTGTGCGGCGTTCAGAGCACAGGGCAGATGACTGCGGTCTGGGGTTTGGGACAGGAGGGTGGTGTCACCATGTCCCGGGGATGAGACAGCCAGGGCTGCCCGCGGCGGGGAACAGGCATTTATTTGCATTTGGGTACTCGGCCAGATTTAGCTTTTTCCCACTGTGCATTTCGAAGCGTTGAATCTGTGCCGTGTCTCTTGCTGGCGCGTTATTGACGCTCTGGTGATTTCAGCTGGCTGGAAGCTACAGACAAGTCACGGGTGTGGGCTGCGAGGGTTTTCCTGCGCTTTGGTTGAAATGCATTTCAGTAGAAATGCAGGAGTGAAAAGTAGTGACGATGACACCGGCGGCCAGGGAACGTGGCAGCTAAGGTGTGTTAACAGACTCCAGATTAATAATTCTCCCCCCTTCACAACACTTTAATAACGATTTTACCCTCCGCAGCTTCGTCAGCTGTTGAAACCGTGCCCAGGTTTAACCCAGGTAGGTGCTAAACCTTCCTAATGGAGGCTCTGCAGAGCGTGCAGGAGTTGCATGGTGCCTTCCCCTTTTTGGGAGGAAGGCAGCACCCCGTCCATCGGACAGGAGGACACGGAGGAGCGCTGCTGCTGCTCCAGTTCTGCTCCACATAGAGACAGCAAGGCCTGCGCCTGTTGCCTGTGGCATTGGTGATGATCGTGTTGGGAGCATTTCGTTCATTATGCAGTGACCTTTCTACATGAATCTTAAATTGTCCCAAAATCCAAATATAAACTGCCAGGGAGGAAACATTTGCATCCAATATTAATCTTTTTATTTTCTAGGAGTTTGAAGAGCAGAGTCACTTGATGTGCATTGAAAATGGAAAACAAAAAGTTCTCCCACTTTTCTGCCTTCCCTTCTTGCTCAGAAAAGACCAAGAGAGACGTAAAAGCTCTCTGCAGGATTTCAGAAAAGCAAAGGCTCAGCATCTCTATGAACTCAGCTTTCTTTTAGTTTTAACCGTCCTATGGGCAAGTGATACAGCAGCAGTGGAACCACTTCAAGTAATCTTTAGCTGTGGGTTCGGTCTCTGACCTCTGCATTTGGCTGCAGAGAGCCTTTGCAACAAACCCCTCAGTTCCTGAACAGGTCACAGGTATTGAATCGAGATAGCGTTCATGGTTTTCCATACAGTTGGCTTTAATTGAATAGGAAGTTATGAGTTAGGCTTAGTTTTTGTTGCCGTGTAGCTTTTAATTCTAGCTGAACCAGGGCTCCCTCTTTAGCTTTGGTGCATCTCTGAAGTTATGCTACGTTGTACTTGCCAGCCATAAAGATTTATTTCTTCTAGTAAGGCCGTTGTGTTGTTGAACAGCAAGAGCTTCACGCTGCAGGACAGTGCTGTGGTGGTGGTTTCCTTCACCTTAACTACCCCATGTGGATACAATCCAGTGGTGAGGGGTAGCTGGAGTAGCCGAAAATTGACACTTGCTGATGGTAAAACTGCTGTTGTACAAAGGTACCGAGCAGGTTGGCTCATTCCCTGCAAACTTTCCGAAGCAGAGAAGTTTTGTACCCACCAGCACTGCTGTCTTGGGTGTAATTGTGAACCATCGTAGCTGTTGAAGAGCTGAGCCACTTGGATAAGAAAGCAAATGATGACACAGGTGTCCTAAGAGAAGCTGTGTCCTGACTGTAACGCATCTGCATCTTTTGTTTTGGGTGTGTTATGGAGGGGAGGAGCAGGCAGGGACAGCGCAGCCATCTCTGACCACGCTGGTTCGGAGACGCTCGTAATGAATTTAGCAGAGTCATTGCTCTGCTCGTCTCTTCTCCCGATGCTTTTCACATTTCTTCCCCCAGACAACTTGTGTTATATTTGGAAACGATGCTTCAACTTGCGAACAACCAATGAAGATGGAAAAGCAGGCGAGGGGGTTGCCGGCTGACAGGGATCTCTTTTAATCTGGCAAGTACGGCCTGGGGAACCACTTCTCCGCAGAGATGGTGCGATGGCTGTGCTGTGACACGTGGGCAGACGGGGGTCGTAGACGGTTTTCTCTCTGGAGGGGACGCGTGTGAGCCATAATCCAGCGTTCTGTGGTCTGCTGGTAAAATAAAACAAGGAAGAGATGTGGTTACAAACCCTCCTGACCTTCATGTGGAGCCCTGTGCTAAATGAGACGCCGAGGAGTGTGACTAAATCAGACTTACATAAGAGTCAGCAGAGCAGGGAGGCTGAGTGAAATCTTGCGTTCAAATTCTCTGCTGGTTTGCCTTGGAACAAGTATTTCATACGGAGCTACAGTTTTATTACGGAAAGCGTTGAGAGATTGGCGCGCAGAAGCGGTACAATTTTAATCATACATTGAAAAATACTTTTATAAGCTCTTCACACTTTTTTTCCCCCTGTGCTTTTCAATTTTTTGACAAGTCTTGTTAAAAAGAAATATAAATAATTGTGCTGAAAACGTACGTGTTTTTCTTTTGGACTTGTTTAATATGAGGGAAGGGTACCCTGGAGGCACAGATGCAAGGCTAAAACCAGTAAATCTCATTTAGTGGGACTAGGGAAAAGCCAGCAGAGGAGGTGAACGCCATCCTTTGGAGAGACAAAGCCTCCAGCACCTGCACAGGAAGCAGCTATGTTGAGTTTCCCTACGCTGCAGACTGTATCTCGTGCATGATTCATTTGATATTTATCAAAGCATTGATCTAATTCACGTTCCCGCAGTATTCCCAGGACTGGGATCATCCTGCTCCTTTGTGGTGTCTCCGGGAGGTAAATCAGAATCTACTGTTTTGCTATGGCAACTGATAACGTATCTTGCTATGGCATAGCCACCCTTCAGTGGTGGTTGTTGAATCCAGCAGTTTAGTGCAGGGTTTTCGTGTTGAGCTGGAACGGAGCCTTGCAGCTCTGTGTGTCTGCAGGGGGCTAGCACGGCTCTCTTGTCCCTGGATTTTTGCTGTGATGAAAATGTTACTCGTTGTGAGAGCAAGGGAAGTTCCGGTGCGGATGGCAGGGCTGTGTGTGGTGCTGTTTTGTGCCAGTCCCTGGGTCGTCTCAGTTTTTCAGAAACCAGAAGCAGCAGTTGGCTGTGCTCAGAGAAGAGAGGTCCCTTTTGGGGCAGCAGTAGCTGTACCTGTAGCCTTTGGTCCGAAAGAAATGCCGTCTGTCCCCTGGTTCCTATTTAGTAACGACTTCCTTTCTGTTTCCTTACGGTTTCAGCCAAGTCCTGGTGTGTTTTCAGTGTAACTGTTCTGGAAGGCTGTTGGCTCTGCCTGCAGAGCAGCAAGGAGCCATGGGGGTGTCAGGGAGCTCTCGGCAGCGCTGAGTGAGGCTGTGAGCCCCTTCCTGCATGCTTGTTTCTTCAGGCTAAAACCCAGTAAACCCTGTGCACAGCACCGGGTGCTGCTGGTCAAGGTGGGCTGCAGACTGGTGGGATGAACTGTGCTGGGAGCATAGGCAGCAGTGGTTACAAGTGTGTGTGTGTGAGGGGAGACCTCTTCACCACCTACAACTGCCTCAAGGGAGGTTGTGGAGAGGTGGGTGCTGGTCTCTGCTCCCAGGTGATGGGGGATAGAACAAGGGGAAACGGCACCAAGCTGTGCCAAGGGAGGTTCAGGTCAGAGATAAGGAGGAAGTTCTTTACTGAGAGGGTCGTCAGAAGCTGGACCAGGCTGCCCAGGGAGGTGGTGGAGTCACCATCCCTGGATGTGTTTAAAGAGCAGGTAGATGAGGTACTTAGGGATATGGTTTAGGGGGTAGACAGGAGCGGTTGGACGTGATGATCTCAGAGGGCTTTTCCAACCGAGCCATTCTGTGATTCTGTGCGTAACAGAACTTTGATTTTGGCTTTATTCTTTCACGAGCTTATAAACTACCGAGGTAGCAAAGTCAGGCACATCAAACCTGTTCGAAAATGCTGGAATTCAGTTCCTCCATCTCGCTGTATTTTTGTTGCGTAGTTTTTAATTAAAAACAAAACCAGCACAAGTGGATTTGTGCTCCCGCTTGCAAATTCTGCGGTGATAAATATAGTCCTCGCTCCCCCCTTCAGCCCTACTACGATGCAGTTCTTATTTGGCATGTTCCTGGCTAAATCTGTTCAGACAAGCTCTCCTTTTCCCTTTTGATATCCAGGATGAGTAGAAGGAGAGATCAGACCCGTCTGAGAGGAGTGCTGGGTGATGTGCAGGGAGGAGGAGAGCAGCAGCTGAAGAAGCGATGCTGCGGCTGAGGCAGGAAGTTTCCCTTCTCGTGTGGTAATTCTCATTTCTGAGGCCCAGCTCGGTCGGAGCCGCGGTCCCAGGGCTGTCAGGTGGCTGTGGGTGATGCACGCTGTGTTTCCTGCGTGCCGGGTTCGTTAGACCTGTGGGGAGCAATAAGCAGAGCTTTGACCACTCGAGCAGCTGAGATCGGTCGCAAATGCGATCGCTCGGCAGCTGCGGCTTGGAGAAATAAGCTCAGGGCTCGAATTCCAGAGGTCTTCAATCCTGCCTCTGTCACCAGTTCGCCAAATGGCTTACAGCTGAAATATTCATGTGTTTTTCCATGGGTTGAAGCCTCTGATCTCGTGAAGGCAGGCAGAGTAGATGTTTATCAGGCCTTGAGAGCGTGGAACAATGAGCAGCCGAGAAAAACACCACGAGGAAATGAGGAATGTTGTATTTATTTCTGGGGTTTGAAGCTCTGTAATAAATACAAGAACTTACGGAAGAGAGATAAAAATCTTAAACGGTGCCTTTCTTCGTTACGTGTGGAATGGTTTGGGTGTCTTAACAAGAAATAGATGTGAACAACATCTTATCTGCTTGTATCTTAGCGTGTCCTCACGGAAACCTGCGTTCTGGCATAGACTGATGTCTCCACGCTTGTGTTGGCATCATAAATCATCGCAGTAGTTTTAAGACTCATATTTTCCTGTGAAGTTAGCTTTGAAAAATCTGGGTAACGTGGCTTTGAAAGTCAGCTCTCATCACACCATGTTGAAATCCTCGAGACCGCAGACCTAAAGGAAGGGTTCACTTCAGCCTCCTTTGAGGGAAGCCTTTGCTTCCCAAGATCCATCCTTTGGCTGCAGGTGGTGAGTTTATGGGTGATCTGAGTGTGTGCAGTCAGTGAAATCGTTGTTCTGTCAGTGACACACGCTCGTTGTGATGGAGATTGCCACTTCTTGGCTTAGTATTGGGCTTTACTGCCCTTCGTGTCGTGGTTTAGGGCTGGGCTGGCCACTGAACCCTGGCCAGACGCTCTCTGTTGACCCCTCTGCCCTCCCCAGAAGGGAAGAGAAAAGAGAAGAAGGGACAGAGACTGAGAAAACAAACAGATTTAATGAAACAATAATACTGATACTACAGGACAATAATGTAAATAGGAAATAATGAAATATATACAGACATGTACAAATAGATCTACAAAACCAATATAAAATCCTTCTCCCCAGAGGCTCTGGGAGCACTGGAAAAGTCCCGGTGTGGCCCCAGCAGCAGTGGGAGCTGATGCAGGAACACAGGGCTCAGGATCAGAGGCAGGCGAAGCAGCAGGGTCTGCTGGGCCTTGGGCCATTGCAGGGGTGGAGAGGGAAGGAAGGGTCCAAGCTGGAAGGGTCCAGACCCTGGTGATCCCTGGGCTTTACACTGAGTGTGACAAATGTGGGATGCAGTACGTGGTTGGGCAGGTTTGGGTCTGCTCCTCCTGTAGGTACAGACACAGCACCCATGGGGAGACAGTGGCCTTGAGATTATCATTGTAGCAGCACAGACTGGAAAACCATGCTGCTGGTTTCAGCAAGTTCAGCCACTTAAAAGAGACTGAGCTGAAAAGTCGAATTACTCAATAGAAAATCAGTTCTGTTTAGCTCAAACCAGGACAGTTTGTGTAATGTTAAAGCAGTTTAATAAAACGGAAGATGGGTGTGTGGGAAGCAAGCAGTCATGGCTGGGCACAGCCTTAGAGCAGACAGGGCTCTTCAGCCCTCTCCACTTACTGAGATGAACACAGCGACTCCTCTCCGAGTTCTGTTCTATTTCAACCAAGATTTGTGTTCCTGCTCTAACATCTTCCACGCTGTTCTTTAATACAGCTCATCCTTTGGGTTGGGGATGGTTTTTGACCCAGGCTCTGCTGTGTGCCTTCCCTTGCAGAAGCTCGGGGAGCTCTGCTTCGTTTTCTGAGAAGTTTGAAGGTCCTCTTTGAAGTTTTCCATGTGCTAGGGGTGCTTGCAACTTGTCTTTTGCTTGTCATTTCTCCTGCTTAGTAAGGATTAAGTTCATAGTGTGGTTTTTATGTACTTGGAAACCAGTTCCTCCTCACTGGGACTTGGTGCCTGTCGCTGAGGATGGCAGATGTTTCAGACTTGGTTTGAGTCTCCTGATTGCCTGTGACTCCTTCCAGAAAGCTGACATAAACAGGGTGAGCTTGCAAGTCGAATTCCCAAAGGAGACCAGGATAAAAGCCCTTGTTTGGTTGTTTGCCTCTTGCAGCAGTTGGAACAAGCTTGGTAATGGAGCATCGTTTTTAGCCAGCAAGGAGCAGCGCAGAGCACGCCAGGGCTTGTTCACCAGTGAAAAGTACTGGGTTTCCTCATCTCTCCCGTTTTGATGTATTGAAAGAGGAGTCTGAGTTTTCAACGTAGCAGCTGTTGGGCCATCGAAAGATACAATAGAGCCAGGAGGGATATGAGAGCTGGCAAAAAGGTCCTCTTTGAAAACGAAACCCATCCCTATCTCCCATCTGCACAGAGATCACGTCCCACAGCTGCGGTGCATCGCTGTGGGCGTCCATACCTGACTCTGGGCACCACTGACCTTCCACAGCCGCTGAGGGGTCTGGTGACTGAACAAACCGACCCTGCTCCACCAGCAGATCCAGTGCCGTGGCCGTGAGACTGCCCCGCGCCGCATTTCTGATCCCTGCGGTGCTCCCCTTCCGGGAGCAATTGCAACTCCCATCTCTTCCCGTGGGTTTGTTTTCGGCTGTAGCATAAAGACAGCGAATAAGTAAAAATCCTCTGTGCTCCGTGAGATCACGTCCTGCGGTTTGTAGCCTCCTGAGGCGCTTGCTTCATGAAATTCTCCTCCGATAGTGTGATAGCAATCAGTCCTCTAGGATTATATCCCACAAAGCCGGTGCCCAGGAGGAATTTCTAATAAGATGTCAATACAGCGAGCAGGATTAAGGCCGTGCTGTTACCTCTCTGGTGCTTGCACGCCATGCATCAGCAGTACACTGAAATATAGTTGATTGAATTATGTCCTTTTTTTTTTTTCCAATGGGAGCATCCTGTTCTTTGTCTCTTCAAACAAACCTCGTGTCTGTGGTGGAGCATGGTTTTGCTGGAGGGAGGAGTTCTTCTGAATCTGAAAATTGCCCGTGACAACTGTTTTCTGTTGTGACTGTTCTAAAGAAAAAAGCTAAAATATGCACGAGCGTTGGCAGGGCCAGCGTTCGTAGCCGGGCTCAGATGGCCCCGTCCATCTGGTGCAGCATCCTCTTCCAAAAAGCAGAGCACCATCCACCCGCCGTGTCCAGAGCCGGAGCACGCAGCCAAGGGCCGATGATCCCCGCATCCAGCACTGCTCAGACTGAGGCCCTGATCTCTTTCCCCAAGATTTTTAATTTACAGTGCTGGTGGCAAAGTATTTGCTCAAATCCAACAACTTCCTGAGTTAAAAAGGAGTGAATTCGGAGCAGCCTGCCCGGCAAGGGGCTGCCCCTGGCAGATCTGTGGCCACACGTGGGGTTTTAGGAAGAGGGGCTGTCGGGGTGGATTTTGGTGTGAGCAGTTTTGTCGCAAGCTGGGAGGAAGGTTTCCCAGCTTCTGTAGGAAGAGGGGAAATAAAACAAGTACATCTGGTCAGTTTTGAAGTCTCATTTCATTTCCGAATGAAGGAGAGAATTAGCAACTTAATTTATTTGAAGAGATTGGATTTCCTAAGGTGCAGCTCCTCAGTAAGCCTTTGTGTTTCCCGTCCTGCTGGAGGTTTGTGCTTGCTCCCTTCCACGGAGGTTTTCCCCTTGCCTGGAAGGGTTTTGTACGATAACCCTCCCTGCTTTGGGGTTTGTAGCCGGTGCAACGTGACCAGTCTTGACACGAGAGAGTTTGTGACCTGACTTGGGGTGCAGGGGGCACAGCCGCAGCTCGGTGTTCTGCATGGTTTACTGGATGGGGCTGTTGTCGGTGTGGCAGCGCTTGCAACCCTGCACGGCAGCACAAAGGTTGGGAACTCCTGCCCTTTCCTGAAAGCCCCCTTTTCCACTTCGGAGCATTTCGGTGTCCCCAACATTCCCAAACCTCAGAGTCCCGCAGCACTCGAGAACCTCACTGCAGTGCTGGTAAAGATCTTGTTGCCATGCACAGCAGCTCTGGCACAGATCTTCTCGAGGAAGCTCTTTAAAAGGAGAACTTAAAGAGCTCAACTTGAAAAGTCCCATTTCCCCGTTGGCCGTTCTCCATCTTCGCCCAGCCCGCTTGGCAGCCGGCAGGGGGAGAGGTGGCCCTTTGGCAACCGACCCCATGCGGTGAGGCTCCCACGGCCCCGCTGCCCAGCGCTTTGCCCGGCCCCGTGTCCCAAAACCCGGACCCAGCGGCGGTTTCGGTGGTGGGGATGGGCTCTGGGCTGGATGTCGCCCTGTTGTATCTGGTGAAGTTTGAAACCGAGCCATCTCTTCTCGCATTGAATATTTTCCTCCTACCTGAAAGCAGAGCTCCAAAGTATTTGTAATTGCCGTAAGATCCTGGTTTGTTTCCTTCTCGAGCGTGCCCGAGTGCCTCTCTCACACTGGGCCGTCACCAGGAGCTCGCCCTCTTCCAGCACCCAAAACGTTCAGGTTGCGAGTGCAGCTCTGCCAAGAAATCACCAAAACCCACAGGGCACAGCGTGGTGATGGGGTGGAGGGGTGAGGAAGAAGCCTCCTATTATTACTTTGATTTTTCTTTAACCCATCCTACCTCCTACTACGAACGGCCTGTTTTCTGCCTAACAAATGGTGTTTCTTTTTTACAGCGTTATGATCCTGGACTTGTTGTGGTGATGGTAAACTTAGCAGTGGTAATTTTTTATTTTCAGACTGAATTACTCCTTTTGTCATCAGTGCACCAATATGTTAGGCTTACTTTCTCTGTTGTAGCCATCATCCTTCTGCTTGGTCTTTCATTTTCCTTTCCTTTCCTTTCTTTATGCACACTTGTCTGATCCTTGTTCATTAAAGGGTATTGCTAAGAAGGGATGTTTCTGTTTGTGTTAGAACTGCCAAAATCAGTTTCAACATAAATTTCTAATACTGTCCAAACTTGATTTTTTTTTCCCCAACACGATGGGCACTAGCACTTGCTACTGCAATTTCCAAATAGATTTTGAAATGAAACAACAAACCCAAAAAAAAAACAAACCCAAAAACTTTGACTGCCTTAGAAGGCAAAAGTACTGATGCATTGCTTGGACACAGGGGTTTACCAGGGCAATGAGGCTGCATCGAACGATCTCGATTGCTGGAGAAACAAAACCAAAACCAAAACTCAAAGAAAAAAACAAAACCAAAATCCAAAATCAAAAACCAAAAAAGCTTGAGCAAAATTGATGTAAATGGCTGGCGCTTGCTGCCAGCCGCTCCATTTGGGTTCACCACTTACCAGTAAATCCCTGGCTGAGACGTTATGAAAGTGATATTGCACTTAGGAAGTCATTTTTATAACCTGTCTTTAATTTGGTCCTTTTGCTAAAAATTGCAGTCACTGCTTACTTTATTATACCATTGGGCGTGAGAGAAGCATTTCCAAACGGAGAACGCTTTAAAGCTGGATTCAAAATGGCATTTTTGGGCCTGACGGATGTATGCCTGCTGAATCGCACAGGCGTATCCACAAAATCATTAAGTAATTCACTACATGGACTCGTTTCTCAAAGAAACCCATGTCCCTGGGGCGTTCGACGGCCCCAGATGTGCCCGGGTTGGGTCCCTCCCAGGGCTCTGAGCCACGGGCGCTTTTGGAGGAGTTGGAGAAGCTGAGATTGGAGAAACCAGAGAAGTCGATGCCTGTCCCGGTTCTTAAAGACTCCACGCGTGGATGGCGATGGGAGACTTCTTGGCGCGATTAAAAGCAGTCGATCTTTGAGCCCAAAGGTATAATATATGTGTATGTGTGTATAACAAAACGGTTGTTTACACCAAACCGAGAGCCATGACGAGGGAAGTAAACATTCTGTTTTCTCACTCAAGGTACGCGCCGGATAAGGTAAGTGCTGTTTCGGTGGGCTTACATCACAACGAACAGCGCGAGTTGTGATGTAAAAAAAAAAAATACAAATAACGATAATTGAAATTACAACAACAACAACAAAAGCTGTGGTAGTAAAGTGCTTGTCTGCCCCATTTTGCTTTGTTTGGCTGGTTATGAGTGGATTAAAGATACGTTTAAAAAACCCAAATACAATCTCCGGCATAGTTTGATTAGTTCAAAGTCAATTTTCTTCGCAACTAGTCCTTTTCACAGCTTACAGGTGACACAGCGAGTGCTGGCGCGTCCCCGCAGGGTTTGGGGAAGCAGATGCTCGACCCCCTGGCCTGGACCGGGGCGGCGGCTTTGGATGCAGGAAGTTTGGCTTCTACGCCACGCTTCTCCATCAGCTTTCCTCACTCTTGGGAAGGGACAAAAGCTGGCGGGAGGGAGGCTTCCCCATCTCTTCCAGGAAAGCCCGAATCAATTCTGAACGTGGTAGAGCGGTCAATGGATTTCACAGCCTTTTCGCTCGCATCAGGAGGTGAGCGGCGCGCGTCGCCTGAGGCGGAGGCGCTGAGGGGAAGGTTCATGTCTCAAGTCCTGGTAACAGCCCTGCCCTAGGACTTGTCACGGTTGAACATTGACCACAAGAGTATTAATGTTCAGAAAATACCGTTTCTCAGTACTCGGGGCGCAGTGAAGCGTAACCGGTTTGGAGCCGAGAGGCAGGTTTGGCTGTAAGCTGTGAGAATGGCTCGTGTTTGGTTCACTGTAGCTTTCTGGTCTCTGCACTCCAAGGCAAGATCTCTAACCACCCAAACCCAATGTGTAAAGCGAGCTGTGGCGACGGGCCGGCCGCTGACCTCCTCTGTGTGTGTTCCTCTTACAGGGAGGACAGATCCCATCCCTATCGTCGTCAAGTACGATGTCATGGGCATGGGGCGGATGGAGATGGAGGTAAGAGCCCACCCCGACCCTCCTCGCGTGGCTCTCGGGGAGTTGGTGGGGAAGAAATTGAGAAGGGAGAATTGGTGCATCGAAGGTAAAGGAAAATGTGCTTTTAAATCAACACAGTAGGAAAACACTTCTCAGAAGACCTGCTCTGTTTACCCGGGGGTGCCTGAGGTCAGGGTGCTATCCAAAGTGCCTGGGCTTTGCAGTTTCACTTCCGAAAAGCTGAGGCTGCTGCCAGCAGTGGATGGGCCTGCAGGGACCCTGCACATCAAAGATGAACAAACCAGTTTGTGTGGGGGTCCCACTGCGGGGTGACAACAGAGGGCGAGTGAAGTACAGCGTGCAAAGAGCCCGTTACAGACCTTGTCTTGATGAAATTACCCATTCTGGGAGTGTCAGTAGCGCAAAGTATTTATGGGACAAGTTGCATCTCTCCTTCTTTCCCTTCTTTTTAAAAAGCTTGACTACGCCGAAGATGCCACTGAGCGGAGGCGAGTGCTGGAGGTGGAGAAAGAAGACACCGAGGAGCTGCGGCAGAAATACAAGGTACTGAAACGGGGGCATTAGCATCAAAGTTCCCGTGGGCTGGATGGGAGAAGATCTGTTCTGACAGGACAGAGCCCTTCTCGTGGGAATGGTAGCAGGAATTGAATATCCTTGGGTTTTGTCGTCGTTGGGATTATTGATATTAACAAACTGGCTGTTCACTTCCTGCAGTTCACCTCGGTGGTGGTTTAGCTGCACAAGAGCTGCAGGATAGCAGCAGCAGGGCTTTCTCTGTGCTTCACTCCTGTTCTGAAAGGAGCAGTCCTAGGGCAAGCAGAGCCAGGGCTGCCAAATTTTTGCAGCAGACCTGCCGTGCTGTCAGCACAAAATACGCAGGTGTCAGATGGGCAGTGATCAGCTGGAAGTGGAGCACATCCGCTGTCACTGAGCGATGTTCTTGCATAAACGCTGCTTGCTTTGAAAAAGTAGGGCATGGCTCCAGTTCTTGAGGAGCTGTCTCTCCTTGGAAGAATTTCTCAGGTGGTATTAAATAAATCAATCCTGTATTTCTGTAGGGTTTACAACATCTGTAGGGTTTTGTGTAAGCCAGAGGCTGTTATGTTTTAATGATAGAAGCGGGCCATCGTGTTGGCGTTGAGCAGGACACGTTGGGGCACGCTGGACTGGCTGTCACAGAGGTATCTGTGCAGACAAGGTCTTTGCTGGTCCTGTAATCCACTCCTCCTTACCAGTCCGAAAACCACATCGAGTCGCAGGGAAGCCTGCTTGTTTAATTGTCCTGAGATTTGAGAAGTATCAGGGTTGAGGAAGAGCCCTACATATTAGAATAAAGTGCCAGTTTTGCATAAATTTTAATTCTTCGAGGAATAATGGAGAAGTAGCTTCAATTCCATTAAAACTGAACGTAACGACGGCAAATCTAAAATTCCATTTCACTTTTTAGTTAATACTGCAGGCAGTTTATTCAGCTGCAAACGTTGATAGCCTCCTTTCCTGACTGTTTTTAAGTTGAGACCTTGACTTGCTTGGTAAGTGAATTGCTGATACATTTGTTCATTTAAAAATAAAACCACTGTAATTACTCTTAAAGCTAATTATTAGGTTGGAGCTGAAGGCAGTTACTGATCTCCTTTGGCACACTTTAAAGCACAGTTGTGGTGTTCTGGGGCTTACGCAGCCGGTGCTGAGCAGTTCCTCTACGTCCAGGTGCACGTCCTCCATAAAGATGTTCCTCTTTTTTGTTGTGTTTAGTGCCCTGCTGGGCCATGCTCACACGCCCCTGAATCCCAGGATATGAGGAGTTGGCAGGGACCTGGAAAGCTCCCCCAGTGCAACCCCTGCCAGAGCAGGGTCACCAGAGCAGTCACACAGGAACACGGCCAGGGCTTTGGGTGTCTGCAGACAAGGAGACTCCACAGCCTCTCTGGGCAGCCTGGGCCATGCTCTGGACCCTCACCCTGACAAAGTTTGTCCTCATCTTCAGCTTGAACCTCCTGTGCTCCAGCTTGGGACCATTGCCCCTTGTCCTGGCATTGGCCATCCCAGAGCAGAGCCTGGCTCCTTCCTCCTGACACTGCCCTTTCCCAATGGATCCCCAGGAATGAGGGCACCCCTCAGTCTCCTCTGCTCCAAGCTCCAGAGCCCCAGCTCCCTCAGCCGCTCCTCAGCAGGAGATGCTCCACTCCCTGCATCATCTCTGTGGCCCTGCAGGGCTCAAAGGGAAGCCTTGGCCGTGACATTGGCCGCTGGGGCAGCGCGTGGCCGAAAGCCCGGGTCCCTCCCTGCAGCAAACCCCATCTCCAGACAGCAGCAGTCCAGTACAGAACATTTCATTGCATGTGGTGCTGTTTTGTCTCAGTCACAAAAATGTGATTTACAGGAAAGTCCTTGGGTTTTGCAGTTGTCTTTTCCAAGGCGGCCAAACGTGCGTAGCTCTCTGGCTGTTCTGGTTTCCTGCCATTATTCAGCACAGTTGTGTTATTATTTCGGGAGCTCTGTGGAGCGGTGGCAGCCCCTCCCAGCCGGGATGTGTTGTTATTAGCGTGCTTCATCGTTAGGCTCTCTCATTTCTGGATTAATCTGTGAAAAACCTCTGCGAGCGTCATTTTCTCGCCGCTCCGCAGGGCTCCATTCTGTAATTGCCAACTGCGGCCGCATCCTGATGAGCCACTGAGGGAGCCTCAGAGGGATTTCGGACAACG
>NW_010184956.1:0-11402 GCF_000695765.1 Mesitornis unicolor | reverse complement strand
CTTTAATTCCCTTCTTTTGCCTGGGTTCTGCCCGTTCAAATGGCTGTGTTGTCATTGTTTGGCCACGGGATGCTCTCCCAGAAAAAACAACCCCTCGAGCATGGCGCAGGAAGCTCGCTCGGGCTTTGAGGAACTTGAGATGTCGTTGTTCTGCGGGGCTCACGCCGCTCTGGTTTCCTTTCTTGTCTTCCTGGGGATGCTGCAGGCTCAGACCTCCAGGTCTTCTTGTTGAGTTTTTAAATTCTTCTTAACAGGGGCCTCTGGTAATAGATGGAAGCAGTAACTTAATATATTTTTTATTATCACCACTATCTTCGTTATTATCACCACTATCTTCGTTATTATCACCACTATCTTCGTTATTATCACCACTATCTTCGTTATTATCACCACTATCTTCGTTATTATCACCACTATCTTCGTTATTATCACCATTAATTATTTAGAATGTGAACAGTGCTTTCAAATGAGGGGTAAAAAAAACCCTTTTAGCAGTAGGGTTTTCTGGTTTGGTTCTCCCATCCCCTGACTCGGGTGTTGAAATTGTTTCCATGAATTCTGTATTACAGAAAACACCCTCGGCAATATTGTTTTAATGTCATTTTGATGGGGTAGCTGGGAGATAAACCATACTGCCTTGAACAGGAGCTCAAATAGGCTTTTGTAGTGTGTTGTTCTTAAACGTTTGCCAGCTCCCCTTGCTAATGCAAGGAAATTTCCCATCAGAAGTTTGTGTTGAAGACAGAAACTCCTCTTCAAGTCTTAGGGTGCTTTTCCTCAAATGTTAGGCTATTTTTTCTTCTAAATTTCTTTTTATTCCAGTTGAAACACATGGTAAACAGCTGATGTTAAAGCGTGCTTTGCAATGCAGCGTCTGTAGCTTTTCTGGTTTCTTAGTATGCATCAGCACAAGTGCTTCCACCTTGTTACGGTGAACCTTCCCCAGCTTTATTGTACAGAGCAGTGATGTTTTATTAATTTTACTGGTGGGGTTGTAACTGAGATGCCCTGGCTGGAAGAAGCAGCTGCTTAGCCCAGGGATGTGTGTGTGTGTGTGTTTATCTCAGCATCAGGTGCATTTCAGAGCCCCCCCAGCTCTGCATCAGCTGTGGCCGTGCCCTGGGAACAGGACTCATGGGGCAGCACAGACTCTTCCAGGCACTCGGGTTCAAACCATTACAACCACTCCAGGGACTGGGATTTCCACAGCCCCAGAGCTTTTTGCCACCACCAATCCAATAGCTGCTGCTTTTCCTTATAGCAAAAGAGGGGGGGATGTGACCGCTGCCCATTTGGACACCTTGCCTTCGCTTGGAGGTTGGGTTTTGCACCTTGATAAATGTTAAATTATACATGGAAAAGAAAACGCTGTCTGCAGCCTCTAAGGTGATGTCCCTTCCCCCTCTTTTATTATCTGGCAAGTACCTGTACAGTGTAATCACTGTATTTGAGCTCAGCTTAATGGACAGCCCTGCTCCTGGGAGGATTTTACCGACTGAAAAATTACACTGCAGTGAATCAGGCTGAGGGTTCTGGACGTGCTTTCCCAGCCCCAGACAAACCGAGATCAAGCAGACATCTGTTAGCACTCAACATGGAGGAAGCAGCATTTCCAGCTCGAAGGTTCGGTTCCAAACGCAGGGATCTTCCTTGGTTGGCAGCTGCCGGTTGGGTTTTGTGCTCGCTTGAGGCTTCGAACCTGTCTCTCTATCCCAGACGATCCAGCAGGATCTCCTCTTGCAGCCACCGCTGCCTTCCTGCCATCAGCACGACATTTCTGATCTTTTTAAGCGGTCTCCTTTGACTGACACCTTTGCTAGCGGCAAGTTTATGTTCTGTTAGGAAACTTGAGTCAGGGCAGAGTTGTCCTTCATCCCTTTGAATTGACAAAGCCTGCTCGGGTTAATAAAAAGACTTCAGTCATCAGTGTATGCTAAGGTTTTCTTTAGGACTGTTTTTCCTTAAAGGCCTTGTTTGCCATCTTCCAGTTTGCTTTCCAGGAAGTTTAACAGGAGCATTTTCTCCTCTTAATTTTGCAGGATTATGTTGATAAAGAAAAGGCGATTGCCAAGGCTTTGGAAGACCTCCGAGCAAACTTCTACTGTGAACTGTGCGACAAGCAGTACCAGAAGCATCAGGAGTTTGACAACCACATAAACTCTTACGATCACGCTCACAAGCAGGTAAACAAGTGTTGATGGCTCGGCTCCTCAATCCTTTTATTCATTGCAGCCGCCTCGTTTGTGGTTAACACTTTGAATTTCCCTAGTGTATCTGTTTTCCTTATAGCCCCAGGTGTAGGTGTTTTATGTCACTGGTTAAGATTCGTCTGCTCACCATGCATTTAAAGAAAAACCAAACCAGACCCAGCACACTTGGCATCAAGGAGCCCCGTTCTGAGCATCCCATGAGCTGGAATGGGCTGCTGTTAAACTGGGAAGGGTACAGATGGGCATGCACGGCTCCCAGTTTGCATCAGCTTTATTTGGAGACAGATGATGCACCACATGTGCACGTGTCGATGTTTCAGTCTGTGTTGTGTCAAGTTCTGAAAACAGACTGGGAAATAATGGGCTCTGGCAAAAGAGGAGCACTTTCCCAGTTCTGTACCCCTCAGGAGGGTGAATTCAGGATCCGTGTGGAACTGGCTTTGGTCCCAAGGTAGGGATGTGCCATAGCATCCACGTGAAACTTCATACTGTGCAGTGCATCATTAAAGTTCATGCGTTAGCCTGATCTGTTTGACCATGTGAAGCTGCTAAATGAGATGTAGATGTACAACAGATAGCAGTGCTGTGCTCCTCTAGAGGTGAAATTGCTCAAAGGAGGTTTTCTGATATTCCTTGTCATAAGTTCTGACAATGCAGCCGTTAAAATGCTGATAACTTCTGGAGGATGTGCTGTAGAGTACTAGGACTTGCAAAATAGCAGTGAAGCAACAGCTTGAAAACAAGAATGTGTTATTACAGAGTATGGTTTCTTTGTGTGTATGAAGTATAGGATATGGTAGTTGAAAGTAAATTCACTAAGGGAGTCCTAACAGGAATTCCTGCAGCTGGGCAATTCCTGTTTGAGTACCGTGATAAATTGTGGTTTAATGGAATTACGAGCAGAAATTCATTCGCTTTGTGTTGGGAAATGGGCTGCTCTGACCAGGCTGGTGGCGCAGCGGTGATACCCGATAGCAGCTTCAGCTCGGGTTGCCATCGACTTGGGTGTAACTTGAGTGCATCTGTTGAGGTGGAAGGTCCCGTGTGTGTCACATTCTCACAGCGTGGCGAAGCAGTGTGGTTATGTCAACTCCTGTTTAAAACCCTGGGGTGATTAATAGGGGGACTGATTGAGGTTGGCAAGGCTGAGGGGGTTTTCTACCATTAGAGATGCTGTGGAAGAAGAAACGAACCTGTGGAAAGCAACCAGCCCTCGTTGTATAAAAGGATTCATCAGTGGGGGTGCAAAGAGAGGGACCTGTAAGGAAACACACAGGTTGCTGTAATCTCATCGCTAGGAAGGATTTGGGGGTTGCTTGGTACTGCTGGTTATTTTTAAAGGCATTGATGTTTGCATCCATTGCAGTAACTTCAGGCAGGCTTTGGAGAAGATGAGCCTTCAAACTCTGGCTGCATCCCCCAGCATTAATTTCCAGTTAGACGGGGATTTAAACAGAGAAGCAATCGTGCTTTGCTTAGGGAAAAAAAATTGCTTGTCCAGCTTTATGTCACGCTGAAGTGTGTGTCACCCCGTTGGGTCAGTGTTCAGCAGTGAACTTGAAACTGCCTGGGAATAACGGAGGTCAATTTGCATAAGTAACATCATCTCACTTCTGCTGTTCGCTGCTGCTCAAGGCAGGCTCATTTCTAAGAGCCTATTCTAAATGGTAAGGTAGTTTAAAGAAAAAAACAACCAACAAACCTCAGTGCTTTTCACATTTTGCTGCTTTGGACAAGAAGGCAACATAGGGTTTTTTTTGAGGAAAACCAATAAGGTTTTCTTACAAATGAGCTAATCAGTAAGCTTGGAACGATGAGACATTACGGTACCCTAGCTAATTAGAGAGGACCAGCGTGGTGTACGTTATCTGCAGTGTTTTGTCTTCTCAGCAGTAGTTCTTGTGGCGGCAGTGCTTTGTTTTTGCCTTTTTTTCGTAGCTTGTTGAGCAGATTTCCACGGGATCGCTTGTGCTTTAGGTATTTTTAGTTACACGTACCCACGGCGCTGAAGTGTTTGCTCCTTCCTTCTGCGGCTCAGCCAGCATTGGGCTGTCCCTGTAAATAGCTCTGCCACCCGCAGCTCCCTCTCTGCTCCCCAGTTATAAAGACGCTGTCTTGTATTCCAGGAAGGAACTCAGGATTATTGCGAAACAGGGATGCTGGGTAAGTGTCTTGATCCCTACCGGATGCATTTGGGACCCACCAACTTCTCAACACCAAACAATTAAAGGGGAGGTTTTGTTTTTGTTATTTCCTGACTGTCCTGGTTTTGTTTGGCATTTGGCTGTGTCTGAATCGACCTCAACACCAAGTTTCTGTCCGAATGGCAGTATTCTAGATTACCTTAACTGGGGAAATGATCTTCCATTTATTCTCTCAAACCATTGGCCTGGTTAAGCCCTTGTGTTTTAAACCTCTTGTTGGAGGTGTGCAGTGCTGTTCTTTAGATGTTCTTAATTAGGTTGCTGCTTGAAATGAGAAGTGCAGATGTTTTAAAGAACAGTAACCCAATCTATTCACCAAATGGTCAGGGCCTCGCAGGGGAAGCCAGAGGACTAAAAGCAACTCGAGTTCATAGAGATGGCACTGCAGGAGGAGAAATCAACTCTGTTCCCTTAAAGATCCTTCAGTGAGCAACTGACAAAGGCTGTAACCGTGGCTTTCATAACTTTTTGTGCCCTGGAAAGCTGCTGATACCTTTAATGTGGTTTTTTTTAGCTGGACTAATAAGGACTGGTGGGTTATGAAGGACCCCTGTCCTGACTGAACAGAGCATTGACAGTTAACGGGCAGATGCAGAAGAAGGCAGATATAGAAAGGAAACTTCTCCTGCTGCTAGCGAGCAGTGAGGATGGACCCAGTGTGGGTTTGTGCCGCTTTCCTGCGGCTGTGTGGTGTGATGTCCGGGTGCTTGAGAGCTCCCACAGCCCTGGAGTGCTCTGCACTTAGTGGGAACAGAGCCCTGCAGCATTGCATCCACGTGGGCCCTTAGTTCAGTTTGGGGTTTTGATACTGGGACAGAACACTTCACGTTAGGTTTACATGGGGGTGAATGTGGGATGGCTGGGGTGGTACCCAGTTTGTGTATTGGCATCAAGGAAACCTAAACTGTATCGCCTCATGTGCTTGCAGAAGTGGTTAGGGCTGGAATCCTCTTCTGTGTAAGTAGCTGGCATTTACAGCCAGCTTTTACTGCTGCTTGAACTTCATCCAGGACCAAACATTCAGCATCTCACATGGGGTCACCCCTTTCCTGCCATGAAGGGCTGAGCCGTTCGCCGAGGCACTGACCCAGCACAATAAAAACCTTCGCCTCCTGCACTCGGTGTGAAAAACAGAACTCTTCCTGTGTGAGCTTTTGCCAGGTTGACTGTGAGAACGCTAACCAGGACTGAAATGCAGCCTTTTATCTGGCTTTCGCTTTATTTTTTCCCTAACTGTGGGGTGTTTTGGAGGTGTAGATGATTAATTCTGCGTAGATCCTTTTATCAAAGGACAAAGGGAATACATTTCCATAAAGAAGCTCTTTAGGGTGGGACCGAGAACTGAGAGTATAGATCTGCAGTTCTCGTCATGCCCTCATTATCCAGCTCTTGGCTTCTGGTGCCAAGGAGGAGGGATCTGGTGAAGCACAATAAAACGACCAGAACAGTCACTGCTCGGTACTGAGTGCTCTGAATCTAAACCCCAGACTTTCCGGTTTGGGGAGGATTGGACTCGTGCTTTCCGAAAATTTCTATCTTCAAGCGCAGTAGAAGAACCTCCAAGATCCCTGGTGTAACACGGGAGGCTTTTCTACTCTAGAAATGCTTTGCTCTCAAAAAAGCCATGGTTTTTCTCTCAACCCCATTCTAGCAGTTCAGCTGCTGACACCTCTGGGGAAGAGCACTTGCCCATGGAGGGTTTTTAATAAAATAAGTTGTGATTACAGGCGATGGCTCCTGCAGGGCAGGCGGACTCGTGCCTTGGGTTGTCTGTGTTAGCGCCTGGTTCGTTTTCCTCGGTTGAAAATGAGGTGTCAGGGAAGAAATTAAGGCAAAATCAAAGCGCAGTTGCGTGCCCGTTTCCCCCCTGCTCTTTTTACTTCACTTAGGAGCGTGCAGAGAATGCCGATTACCGAAAATAAGCAGCGCTTGTGTCCTCGCTTATAGGAAATGGTAAAGGTTGCCATCCTTTGAGCCCATATTCGCTCCCAGAAGCTTTTGTGGCAAAGAATTGAGCGTACGTCAAAAGTTCAGAAAGCCAGAAATGCGCTGGCGTGTCATGAAAAGTACATTATTATTTTATTTAATGGGGGTTGGCAGGGAACAGAGGCAGGGGAGGAGAAGGCTCTGATGGGATTGTGTCACATCAGCCAGCTCCAGCCAAGGCAGGGACCTCGCCGCGCCTGGGTCCCTGTTATCCCTCTCCTGAACACGAGGTTTGTCCCAGATCCTCACATCTACTACAGCAGTATAGCAGAGTTCTTGTTTATCCGCAGAATAACACGATCTCCTTCTGCTCTGCAGTTTTAGGCAGAGAACACCTCTCAACTTGGCCTTCAGCGCAATCCCACGTCTTTGTCAGCTTAAACTGAGCAGATCCACGTGCGGCAAAGCCGGGCGCTGCAGTGGGTGCTGGGGAGCTCTTGCCTGGACGCCGTCTCCCAGCCAAATCCCGTGCGCGGTTGCCACAGCGGGCGCTGAGGGGTTTCTCCTGTTGTGGCGGTTTCAGAATCCTGATCATCTCCCTTTTATTGAGGGACCTTCACGTGTCTGTGATGGGCTGCGTCCAGAGCTTTGATGTGATGCTGGGCTGCAGCATATTTAAGCTGATTTGAAGAGAATTAAGAGGTGGCAGTGCTGTATGCCAGTTTGATCAGGAGATATAATCCATTACAGAATCACAGAACATTAGGGATTGGAAGGGACCTCCAAAGCTCATCCAGTCCAATCCCCCTGCCGGAGCAGGAACACCCAGATGAGGTTACACAGGAAGGCGTCCAGGCGGGTTTTGAATGTCTGCAGAGAAGGAGACTCCACAACCTCTCTGGGCAGCCTGGGCCAGGGCTCTGTCACCCTCACTGAGAAGAAGTTTCTTCTCCAATTGAAGTGGAACCTCCTGTGTTCCAGTTTGTGTCCGTTACCCCTTGTCCTATCATTGTTTGTCACCGAGAAGAGCCTGGCTCCATCCTCGTGACACTCACCCTTTAAATATTTATAACCATGAATGAGGTCTCCCCTCAGTCTCCTCTTTTGCAAACTAAAGAGCCCCAGCTCCCTCAGCCGCTCCTCATAAGGGAGATGCTCCACTCCCTCCATCATCTTTGTAGCCCATTACTGCAACCCTCCTTGTGCTGGAGCACTGATTTCCCCTCAAACCTGTTCTTCAAGTGCTCCGGTTGCACCCCCATTGAAATGGAGAGGCTTCTTGGTAACTTTGTTAGAAACAAGGCTGGAAACCTAAGGTGCTCTTCTTTGTTACGAAGCTGAGGTGGGTGGCAGCTCTTAATAACACACAGTACCCAGCTGAAGGAAGGCTCCGGGTAGTGAAGTTCTGCTTCTGGCGTGCAGAAATTCAGGCAAACTTCACTTGAGGGCCTGTGATTTGTGTCCTTGTTTGCTCTGATGGGGCCCTTATTGCTGAAGTAATCAATAAAAGCAGAGTAATGTTTCTTGGCTTCATGGTCACCATCATCCCGCAGTCTGTAAATGCGTTGCTGCTTAGAAAAAGCACTGTGTTTGCTCAGAAAACATGGTGCATATCAAGAAAAAACCCTAATTTTTAGATCCTGTACTAGTGTGACGCTGTATGTTTGATTTAATACACATCATAGTCTTGTTGAGTGTCGTGGGAAGAGTTAAAGGCCGTTTACACCCCAGGAGGGTGGGTTCCCAGGGCCCTTGGCTCCCAAAGTGGCCGTGATTGAGCGGCTGCATTAAATTCTGGTTCACATCTTTTCTCTTTTAAATGTCTTTGCTGCGGCGGGGGCGAGCGGCTCCCGGGCTGCCCAGCCTCTGCGAACACCCACACACATGGCAGGGTCCAAAAAGTCACTTAGAGGTTTTGGGGGATTAGAATAATGAACGCTTGCCTAAGGATTAGACGGAAATTTCTTTAGTGTAAGCCCGGCTTAAATGTCGGTTTAGTTCAAATAGCTTTCTGGGAATATTTTTCCTGAGACCTGGAATATGCCGAGAAGCATTTCATTGCTTTGCTTTGCTCCTTTTACTGCTGTGAAATTGGGCTTGAGAGCTGTGAATTGCTTCACCCCACTTGGGCCTGGGGGAGGAGGGTGAGCGCAGCTGTAGTTAACTGGTTGTGCACTGGTTTTGCACTTCGCATGGGTAAATGACTGGGTTCAGTTGTGCACTTGGAGCACGTTGAGGTATGGCTCCTCTGACAGGGTATCTGGAGCAGTTTGGGCTGGTTTAAATGTTCAGCCTCCCGCATCCGCTCCTGCAGCGATGTGATTTTAGGGATGAGCTGTCTGCTCTTCTGTTGCCCCCCCTTCCCCTACCCCTGCTTGTGTTTGGGTAAGAAAACCCAACCCAGCCAGGTTTCTGGGAACTCAAACTGCAGACTTGAGAAACCGTTTCTGATGTCAGATGCATCACTTGAGGTCAACGGCGCTGACCTTCGTTATGGTCCATATTTGATGGTGTGGTGCAGTTGTGGAGGTGTTTTCCCCATCTTTAACTTACCCAGCAAGACCCTTCTGCTCCCTGTGCTACACAAAGAAACTCAGCCTTGAGATCTCGCAGTAACGGCAGCTTTGGCAAATGGGACCAACAGCAGGAGAGGGGGAGGTTTTGGAGAGCAGAGACACCACAGGTCAGCATTTAAGGAACTGGGCATTTGATTCTGTTTTATTGAAGCCGTGGGTTGTAGGGAAGGCAGGGATTGCGCTGTGGGCAGCTGCGTCCTCATCAACCGACCTGGAGCCCGCTTGGTTTCCCAGGGAGGTGTTTAAGGCCAGGGCTGGAGGTTTTGGAGCGCGCCCTCGCACCTCCCGTGTAAAGTGAAAGGTCACAGTTCATTGCTGTTGTAAATAGCTCCAAATGGATGAGGGGCTTGGCATCGAACCCCAGTGAAATGGTTTTGTCAGCTGGTGGTGACTTTTAACTTCCTGCAGCGTTTTAGAGACGCCTTTCAAACCAGCATGGGAAAGCTGATAGCATTGCTTAGTCCATTTTTTTTTAAATTTCCCCCCCCTCCAAAACCAAACTATTCAACATTGAACATACACCACAAAACCCCCGAGCCCTTTACTTGTGCTGGTGAAAGTGGCTCTGTCGTCCCGGTGGGATCATTGCTGTGTCTGTGCGTGTTTGTGGGTGTCCCCCCTCTGCTCCAGCCTCCCCAAGCTCCGTCCTCAGCTGCTCCTCCCCAGACAGCGCCCAGAGCCTCTCTAGTGACGCTTGCTTTGTAGCTTTACTTCTTCTCTCCTCCGCTCCTGTTATATTTTTACTTTCTCTTTTTCTTTGCGACGTGCTGTTTTCAGCTGATGTATTGAAAGCAAACCCTTCTAATTTGGGAGTCCAGATCACAAGAGTGAGTTTCTTTCTACCAGTGTGTGTAGCTGTATTTTCTTTTGTGTGTCCTCCCCTCTGGTTTTTGGTAACGCTCAGCCGCATTTAGTAGATCCGATGAGGTAAGAGAGCCCTCTGTCTTGTCACATCTCCCCCTTTCTCACAAAGCAATGTTCTCTTTACATTGGGCCAACTTAATTCTCCTCATTTTTGGGGTTAGCTTTCAGATCCGCTGTTTCTGTGCGTACCGGTCTGACTCTGCTCCGTTAAAAGAGGCAGAGGCAGCAGCCGTAAAGCATCTTTAGGATTCACCAGAGATTTGTGCATCTCCTGTGAGGGTTTTCTGAAGTGACCGCTGCTTTGAGGACCATTGGTCTTTCCTCCGTGAAATGCCTGAGAATCATCAAACCTGTTTCCAAAAGCTGGGTACGTGGTGCTTGCTGGAAATTGGGCCCTTTTGAAAGGGGTTCAAATTGCGCAGCATAACAAAAAAAAGATAAATCAATCCCTTAGGATGGTCGGGGTCTTTCTTTGCTGCTTTCTGTTACACCGACTTCTGCAGAGCATCCTAAAAAACCCTCGTGAATGTTCACATGTACTCAAAGGCAGAACAGCAGCCTCTTCTCCTGCTGCTCCCAGACAAGGACTTTCAGAGCTTTTCTCACATCTCGGATGTTCAATTCCTATTAAAATTGTCTATCCAGATTCCCTCTGCGAGGTTACAATGCTAGAAATGCCTTTGGTTTGGGTTTGCATCCTCAAACAGTGAGAATTCTGGGGAACTCAGTTGTTCCTGCCCTCTAAAGCATTAAAACCCCACTGCGTTTTAGAGCGTTTTACTGCTTGAGAGCCCGTCTCAGAGCTCCTGTCAGGAAAGCAGGGACCTGTTTGTGGTGTATGTTGTATTATTTATTTGCTTACCGAGTCATTTGCATGGGATTTTTGGCACCTTCTCCAATGTAACCTGTACATTGCTTTTGTAAGCTGTGACACCTGGGTAGCTCTCGCACCAGCTAATCCCTTTCTGTTCTCTGGCCCATGCTGTTGAGACTCCCGTCGTGCACTGTTTGTCGAGTACATTTGCACCCTGCAAGAGCAGCAAAGTAAACCTTCCTTATTTTTTTTATCCCCTTTTTCCTTCCAGAATTTGCTTGTTGCTTTGAAATCAGCTTTGTTGTACACGCTAAAGAAAGCCAGTCATGTCGATTGGAAATGCATAGACACAGACTTGAAGCCATAGCCAAAAAGTGATCAGCGGTTGTCTTTTCATTTAGCTACTGGGAGGATGGCAATGTGCTCCATGCAGTTTGTTGAGCTAAGACGCTGTTGCTCCGTCCTAGCTCAATAAATGTAACTGGGGAGGGGCTTCATGGTGTATTCTCCAGTGCTGCAGCGAAGCTTTTGGACGTGTCACCACAAACTGCTTTTATCTGATCTGTTCCTGCTTTCTTTTGCCTCAGAGGTTGAAAGATCTCAAGCAAAGGGAGTTTGCCCGCAATGTCTCTTCGAGATCACGTAAAGACGAAAGGAAGCAGGAGAAAGCCCTGCGGCGCCTACACGAGCTGGCTGAGCAGAGGAGACAGCCCGAATGGTGAGTACGGGTGATCCCTCAGCACCCCTGGAGTCCTGTGTGGGGCTGCAGCCCTTTCACAGAACCACAGCATGTCAGGAGTTAGAAGGG
>NW_010184955.1:0-36890 GCF_000695765.1 Mesitornis unicolor | reverse complement strand
AGAGATGTCAAGCGCAGAAAATAAAGAGTTTAGTGTCAATAAAGTGTCCAGGATAGATCCAGCCAGTTTGCACCAGAACATTGCATCTGACCAGTGCAGGACCAGTGCTTGAGTAGGACTCTGGCTGCAGAGATGTTGAAGGCAGATGAGAGCAGAGTGGGAGAGAAAAGCAAGCAAGTAGCACAGATTTGGAAGTAGCAATGCATACGTCACCTCTTGAAGTCTCTAACTTTGGGCTGGGGCTGTTTTTACAGAGAGATGGTCCGCGACGACCGCTGCCGTACCAGATCATCGACATCAGTAACCCTGTGAAAACACGCGATTTGCCGCAATTAAAAACGCCGCAGCGAGTCCTGCCCCCGCTTCCCCAGCTGCCCTGTCACCACACTGGGCCTGAGAGACCCCTGCCAGCAAACCCTTCGCTGCGGTTCACCCAGGTAACCACTGCCTGTCTTTAATCTTCTATTTAATATTTAGTGTGTGAGTATCTGCTGTGGTGAAGAGGAGTGAAACATTTTTCTCATCTTTGGTATTGCGCTTTTTCCGCAGTATTCCTTTGTACGAGTTTAGAAATGTGGTGTGAATGTATTGCTTTATGCCAACTGAGGCTACGATCCTAAAATTTAGGATCCTGAACTCTCTCTTCACCACTCGAAAGACATAAAGATATAAACAAGCTCCTTATTATGGGCAAACACAGACCAGCTCCCAACCAGAGTGAGATTGTACGGTTTGTGAGCAGGGTGCCAAATACAGTGATGTAGTTTAGGAAGTCAAGCTGCAGATGTCTTATGCAAGAGCAAAAGCTATGTTAGCTTAATGTGCTTCTGCTCTGCCAACGGGTGTAGGAATTGCTGCTTTTTTTTTCCCCCCAGAGCACAGCTCTGAAAAGCAGGCTTGTAAATACCCACACTATTTCACGTCGAGGTACCTTTCACTGCAGTGTTTCAGTAGAGCTGGTAGCCATTTCTTTTGTAATAAGATGCATCTCAAGGTGATATTCAGGGTAGATGAAATTGTCCATGCACTCAGGTACCTCTGTTGTGTAGACGTCGTGCTATTCTGGATGTAGCACAAGATTAAAACGGAGCGAATGTCGTTATCACCAAGCTATCATCAGTGAGTATCACATTGATTTGGATGCACATACCCCAAATCCGCTCTCAAATAGCCGTGTCTTGAGGGACTGTGCCTGTCTGACCCCTGCTGGGATGTCCAAGGACACAGCACCTTCTTCCTGCAGCAGCCTCCCGAGCTGCTCTGAGATGAGCTCGAGTTATGGGAAGATATGGCAATGAGAAACAGTTCCCAATAAAAGTGGTTGTAAAAAGAACACGGAAACAAAAAGTTTTTCTGATTTTGTCTAAGTCTGAACATTGAAGTTAGATGAACTTTTGCAAGTGTGGACAGTTTATTAATCACTTTGAAAGGATTTAGGCTTTTTCTTCCCTTTTCCATCTTGCTAGTCTTTTATTATCCATTTCAGGGGAATGGGAACTATTGATTCTTTCTAAAATCAATTTTATAGGAAATCTGAAGCAGTATTGTTGCTTTTGACTTTAGCTCCAATGCTTTCGTTGTTTATTTTCTTGCATTGCTTAAAACATTCTGCATATTTCACAGTGGTCAAAGGTAAGATTTGAAGTACAAGTGCTTTTCTGTTTCTCAATCAAATGGTTCCATTAAAAGAAAAAAGAAGACATTTCTTCTATTTCTTCTTATCTAGCAACTTATAAGCTTACGCTGTCTCCCACTAGGAGAAGATAAATGGAGAAAAGACTTTCCAAGAAAAAATAACCATTTCTCATTCTGCCCCAGCCTGTCGTCACACATCAAAGCATCCCCGTGTCCCACTGCAATTCATGTCCCTAATTGCCCTCCCCTTCATATCCTGCATCAAGTGCAAGGCAGAATACCCAATCCCTAGTGTTATCATTACCAAAGCCTGACAGGTCTGATAGTGCCAAACAGCTCTTCAGTTTGGCTGCCCAAATTAATTGTGACGGTTACTCCATCGAGCCAGATATCGCCGGTTTCAATTTTCAGTTGCTGCGTGAAACAGAAGCAGGACACACAGGGGATCAACTCAAGGCAACCCAGTGAATAAGCAAGAGGGGCTTCTTTCAAAATTATGTCCATGGCCTCAATTCCAGATTGTCAGAAATCACTCCTTTTTATATCCTAGGGACGCAGAAAACACTGTGTCTTTTTTTCTGAAGTTAGCAATTTTATGCACTTAAAGCTTGGAAGAACTAAATTAACTTGAGAATACTCTTGGTCTAGTTTATATAGATACGATTAATGTATTGCTTCAGCACACTCTTGAAAGTGCATCTATCAAGAAGAAGCACTTTAAAAATCATTTCTATATTCACAATATCACCCAGATGCTCAGTACTGTGGCACGGTGCTGAAGAAGAGGATCCGAAACCATTCACTGTTTCTATGGATTCACAGCTGCCTCCTGCTTCTCCCTTCTGAGAGGCAGCAGCTCAGCACAAGCTCCTTTCCTGCTGCCTCTGGCACTGGAGCCATGGAAAGCTATAGCACAACTCACCAAGTAGGCTCTAAGACACCTCTTCTCCCCTGTAATGGCTGTCAAAACAGCAATGAATGGATTCTTATTTTTTGCTAGAAAATGTCCTTTCAGATGTAAGTAAAATAGTAAAAAGAACAACGAGAACAACAAAACAAACGAGAAAACCCTTAGCAAATGAACAGCTGCCAAGTTTAGTATTTAATAACCTTCTGACTGATAAACAGCTTTTTCTTCTTCCAGATGCTCTTTCCAGGCAAAAAAAAGAGAATATTTAAGGCCCAGATTCACAGTCAATATAAATCAGCACAGCACCACTGAGACCAAGGGTGCAGGTTTATTCTAACCCTGGATTCAGCTCAGTCCATGCATTCCCATTTGCTCACTTCCACGTGGTTTTGTTACCATTAGCGTTCAGTTGCTGCTGCTGATACTGACATTATCTTATTTCCAAAATACACCTCATCCTTATTACAGGAAATATAGCTTGGTATTTTCACTTTTCGCCCAGTAAAATTGAGCTGGGCTCAACTTCTGCTCATTCTGCCCCAGTTATTCTTGTTAATACCTCTCCTAAGTCACCTCAGACCGGCTCTAGACACAGAGGGCTGACCCAAATTTAAGTTCCCATCTACATAGATTGAGGAAGACACCCCTACTCACCCAGTGCATTCCAGGCAGGAAACTTATTCCAGTTGCTTATTTAAAAATATAGCAGTTTAAAAAAAATAAAGCAAGGCCATGGTGGTACTGCTGTGATCTAACCTGTTCCAAATTGGTATATTTTACTTCAAAACACACATTAAGATTTCACTGTGTTAGAAACTTAGTGCACAAAGTGAACTTCGGTTAAGACATCCTGTGGGTAAGATTTCTTCTCTTAATGTTTTGCAGGTTCTAGTTCGGTATCACTGGAAACAACCACGTTCTTAAAAACTTCCTTTGCTAGTGTTTAATTAAGCTGTGTGACTTCCAACAGGATAGCCCGACCAGATAAAGCTACACAGACCATCCACAAGCACAGTCTTTATTTCATCATTTCCCAGCCTGATAATTTCAAGAATATTTCCAATTATTTTTTCCCCCAAGACAGAGCTCACAGACAACCTCCTTATAGGAACATGTGTTTATCTTGTTTTATAGCGGTTCTGCTGGATGATAGATGAGACTCATTTTTGTACTGAACGAGAGATTTGGCTACAACAATCACGTTAAAATAAAGCTGGTTTTCTCGTGTTGCTATTTCTCGTTCACTCAAGAACTTGTACACGTTGTGCTGTTAGTGAAAAAGAAAAGGGACATTGCGTACAGCTTTAAAATGTAGTTTGTGGTAGATTCGAAATGACTACTTATGAGGTTGGTGTAAACTCCATGTTTTCCTCTTTATCAGAATGCCCACTGCTCGCCAACCTGCATTTTCTTCTTGGGAAGTGCAAATATTTGCCGCGAAGAGAAAAACAAAGGGATGCTAAAAACAAATAATGCAAAGTTGTGTTTTATTCATGAACAGTTCACACCTCTGATTGTTTTGATTACGTCTTTCAGGGGACCTTTAACTATATTATACTTGTAAGGTGCTCTTGTTTCTTTTTGGCCAACATTACTAATGATAGCTCTGGCAAAATTAATAGTAAAGGCTAAAAACTACTTAGGAAAAGCATGACTATGCAGTGCAGATCTGGAGTGAGGTTTGGGATATACCGGAGAGGCTTTGTGTGCCCTGAGCAAGTCACTTAATCTGTCCCAGTTCTTCATAATGAAGACCACAAATGGAGACGTTACCACGTCTGCAGTGTTTCGGGGACCACACAGAAGAGACGTGAGCTCATGCCTGACAGCGGATGGCTTCTGTTCTTTATTAATGAATCGTGTAATTCCACAGAATGAAAGCACAGCAGCATCGCCCAAAACAGTCCCACAGATGCTACCAATTCAAACTGGACCCGAGCAGTCTGGTTCTGTGGTCATCTGAATTTGCATTTCAAAGTCATTTCTAGTATTTCCATCTTGCTATATAACTACTTTTACAACGTTATGTGTTCAATCTATGTTGTTTTCATTTGCCACCAATTAATCATTAACTCTAGTACAGGTGTAATTTCTAGAGTAAAGAATGAAAAGAAACAAAATCATTAGAGTATTAAACCTCTGTTTTAAAATACAAGTGGCGTGCTCATTTAAATATATCTGGTCACAACTACTCCAAACTTATCTTCAATTTCTCTCCGTTGTTGCTATGTTATGTTATGTTATGTCAGTGTTAGGAACTAATGCATCTTTATGTCTTATAGCAGGAAAACCACAAACCCAACCCTCCTCGGAAGCCTCTACCCGCCGACCCCCTGACCAAACCGCGCTGCACCAGTGCCTGCCCAGCGGTGCCCGGGCACACAAAACCTCTGCCTCACGTCACTCCCATAAGGTTAGTTCTGGCCAAAATATTGCTTGATTTACAGCACTATGGTCCATTAAACATCTAAAATGTCCTCGAGCAGATCTGCTATGCTCTGAGTAACCATGCTCTGTCGTAACTCTTGCTGTCTGCGGAAGTAGGAGAATTTATCCTACATATGGAGGTCTGACCGTAAGCATCTGACTGTGTGTTTACAAAAATTGCCCAATAAATCCAATTCTTTGCAAAAGAAAGCAGTCAATAAGCACCAACTTCAAGAGAAACAAAGCTCTAGCAGGGTAAAAAATTTCCTGCTCAGACCACCTACAGCATTAGGCTGAGAACTGAAAGCTGCTAAGATCAAGCACCAGTAAAAGCAGTTTTCCGTTCACACATTTCACAATGGAACAGCAGTTTCTCTCATCTGAAAACAATATGCAAAACAATCAGTGCATAAATTGTATGCTTCAATAAAAAAAAGATGTTGAAAACAAAAAAGTCATCTGGAAGTTAAGGACTATGCCCCATGTTAATGGGAAGAGCCAATAGCATTTTCTTACCCAATATTCTTCAGTTTCCTGTGTAGAAAAAGTGAGTGCCAAGGAAGATAAAAATAGTATTTTAAGCTACAGGAATTCCACGAGTGAGGCGCTTAACTTTGCTCTGAAAAATAAAAACCAAAGTCAAGTTAGTTTCCTAATGCTTCTAGCAAAAAAAAGACTGCAAGAGTTAAGAGTTAACCTTTGGTTAAGGTATTCTGAAACTAATAATATTTCAAGCTGCCTACGACAGCTTCTGGAAAC
This sequence comes from Mesitornis unicolor, assembly GCF_000695765.1. NCBI lineage: Eukaryota > Metazoa > Chordata > Aves > Mesitornithiformes > Mesitornithidae > Mesitornis > Mesitornis unicolor. The sequence continues at coordinate 31,159 of NW_010184955.1, read as the reverse complement.
CAACTGCTACTCTACAGCACTGAGGAGCATTTTTGAACAGGCGCAAAATTGATGAGCACCCAAAGAAACAGAGTTTAAATTGAGCAAGCAGCAATTAACACCCAGACTGAAAACAAAGGAGTTTGCTGGGACCACTTAGGCTTCTTGGTGGGACTTGGGTGCAGAGTCTGATCTCTTCCCAGTATGAGAGTGCCATGCTACGTGTCTGACATTAGTTTCAGTAACTCTCTCTAAAAGGTTTTGCCTTAAGCGTGATGTTGGCAGTGAGAACTAACTAGAGTTTAAATAACAATTTGCTGTTTTCTCTCTTTCCAACAGACCTGCTCCTAAGCATCCACCGCAGGTATCCAGGTCCAGCAACGCTGCTGATGTGAAATGACCAGAAAAATCTGACACCTTTATTTTAAAAAGTGAAGACAGAAGTTTGCACTATCTTTAAACTCCAGCTGGAGTTCATTTTTTTATGACAATACTTAGAATTTTTAATGTTTAAAACAGCATTATTTTTAAGAATTCTGAGCTACTGCCTTTGGTGCTGTGCTGTGCTATGGTGCTCTGTATACTTGCTCAGGTACTTGTAAATTATTAATTTATGTTGAATATTTATTACAGTGCAGTGCACTGTAGTAGATATTTTTGCCATAGCTGAGATTTCCTAAAAAAGGAAGCCTTTTTTGTAATATTTCATTGAACTTGAATAATTCTGCTCTATTGGTCCTATGTAGAGGGTTTAGTTTTGATCTATACTTTAAGGAGTGCTGACACTCACAGAGAAATCAAATGAATCAACAACTCAATCTCAGTGGTTCATAACAAACTTTTTAGTAATTATGTCAGGGTGAAAAAAACAAAATCTCTTCTGGAACATGGTGAAATGCCCAATATCTGCACACAGACGTGTAACATATGTATGTAACCAAAATATCACTCAGTGCTAGCAGTTGTACTGTAATTTCAGATTTCACATCACTGTTTGAAACTGTCGAGAAATCTGTGCTGAAAGAGGACGTATCCGCTCTGGACAAGTTCTCTGACTGAAGAAGTACTGTATATCACATGGCTGTATGTTTTTTTAACCTCATTTTCCTCAGCTGCAGTAGGGTTGGTACATATTAACGCAGATATCGGGCCTTCCAGTCTCGTCGATGCTTTGGTAATTAAATCCCACCGTGCTGTGTAAGGTGGTCCCATCCCACCACATCGCACAGCTCTCCTGTGTAGGACTGACCACACATCACATGCAGGGTGTGGGGGTAAGCCCAGCATTGCAAAGAATTACATTTTTAAGAATCAACTATTATACTTTTATTTCTTTCGCCTCATCGCTCTGCTTCTCAACGGTATTTTGCATATTTACTACTGTTTTGTATTTAACGTTTGAAATGTTGTTCTGGGTTTCTTAATTTTAAAGTCAAAAATGCATATTTTAATACATAGACATTGGTTATCCTAAGACATGGGGGAAAAAATGCATCTCTTTAGTACGCGGTAGCATTACGTCTGATCTCTTCTGTACCTTCGCAGTAGCACTGCTGAATACAGTTGTTTCACCTGTGCTGTAATAGGAACAGTTTTCAAATATCAGTTGAAATAGAGGGAGAAGAACTATTACCTTATATAGGTTTGTTTCCTCACTGCTTGTAGTTTTTGTTTCTTTAAGCAAAAATAAAAGCATTGATAGAAACTCGGATCTCATTTCAGTAAGTGTAATTGTATTTAATATTCCCAGTGATTCCCCATTGTAGCAATATAGCACTCACGTTTCCAGATAAACTAAAGAAACCAAAATAAACCATAGCTAAGTTTGTTGCTGAACAGCAAAATAAAACACAAATAAATGCTTCACAAAAGCATTTCAATTCTTGAAGCAACCCTGATAGCAACAACAGGGCTTTATGCATGGAGAATCACTACAGCAGGAGGATGCTAACTGATCCCAGGCTTGGCAATACAGCTGAAGCCAAAGTGATGCTTTTCATCTATTTTAGACATTCTTTATTTAAAATGATGGGATGAGGGGGGCAGAAGCAGAGACGTGATCTCAGTTTGTGTGAATACTCCCATTTTTGGAATCCTGTATCAAAATGTTTCTGGTAACCACTGAAAATTGTAAGGTGAAACTGTGAGTAGTGAAGGAGGAAGGTGAAATTACAGTACTATGAAGTCTGTAATACCTGTTTGCATTAGTTCTAACATCTGAATGTAATGGCACCAGCTTAGGTAAGATTTAGCGCATGTATAAACTTAAAGCTTTACAGTAAACTTTAGGTTTGAAATAAACGTAACCCACCTATGCAATCTTACACGTGTGGAAACAGAAATATCCATAGAAGGTGCCCACTCCTATCCCTGTAATTGCAAAAAGCCATGAGCGTTATAGAATTGTTTAGGTTGGAAAAGACCTTCAAGATCAAGGTCCAACTGTTAACCTCACAGTGCCAAGTCCACCACTAAACCATGTCCCTAAGTGCCACATCTACACATTTTAAATACCTCCAGGGAAGGTGACTCTACCACTGAGTCCAGAGAAGTCCACAGACCTGCAGACCTGAGCACACCAAAGCTTCTCAGGTGATGCTGAGAACCTGTTGGATGCACAGGTGAGTGCCTCTTTCTCCCCAGAGAAACACCACGCACACAAACACTTTTTCATGTATGGAGGAGGACAGCAGAAGAATGATGATAAGGACAGTGCTCGGTGTCCCCAGTGCCAGCACAGTGGACTTTTAGATTAAAATGCTTGGATGCTCTTGCTCACTGACTTGTATCCCCCAAGGAGCCCCATACCTGGCTGTCAGCGTATTCCTGAGCTGATGAACATCACAAGCATCAACACCCACTGCCCAGTATCGCATCTGCTCTTGCTGGATGAAGTAAGGCCAACCATTCATTGTGGACGAGGTGGAGAGGACGTCCCTGGCTTCATCATCTGAGCTGCAGGAGCCTGGAGGCAATAGGGCAGCATGAATGTTAGAGCTTTTATTGCCTTTAACAATTGGGAGAGAGAGAAAGAGTGGAAAAATCTGTTTAAACAAACTGTGAACTAAGATGACTAAGCAGAAAAATATAAGGCAAATTTATTAACAACACTTAGATTCTAAAACAAGCAGCTGAAATGTAGGTACCCAGCAAGACAGAATGTAGTCTTACAGGTGAGAGTGCATGATTACATCTACGTATTATTATCTAACTTATTATCTTATGTTAGACATGGCTAAAGCTAGGGATTTCTAGTTGTTTGGGAGAAAAAAAATAATTCCCTCTCTGAAACAAGGGCAAGAAAACCTGGACATCCCATAAAAATGGCTACAGTTACTTGGAACCAACAGAAGTACTGGCGTCCTACAAGTTGAATTTTTCTCATAGTAAAACTGATGAGTAGGTGCAATGTAAACAACAGTCACATAATCTGGAGTCCTTCCAGTTAACAGATATGCAAATATATGTACACATATGCAGATGCCAAATACTGCAGGCAGAAAAGGATCTGTAGCTTTTAGAAGGAAAGAAAAACCAACCCCCAAACCCAAGCTATCAAATACCTCTTTTGTTTTGGTGCAGGTTTTTTTCCCCAGGATGCGAGTAGTAGTAGCTGGTGATGTTTTCATACCAAATTAGTGTCTTTCTGATTAGACATGCAGCTGTCATGTAACATTCCATTGTGAAAACCAGATGAATGGTTTTACATTCTTAAGGGCAATGTAAGGAGACAAATAATTACCATGGGATACCCCAGGATGTGAAATTTAACATTTGCTGCTCTGTGGTAGCTGCTCAGCACATGGACCTGGAGTATCTGGTTACAAAGAAGTGCTGTCAACACAGGCTTTAAGCCCCGTCATAATATATTCCTCTATCTCTACGCTCCACAAACTTTAACCTTTAAATATTGAGACACGTCACCCTTTAAATCCTCTGTTTTTTATAGTGTTCCATTTATCTTCGTGGGAGAGATCTGAACTGGCCGTGCTGATGCTGACTCTTCCTCTCTTGTCTTCGTGCATCCAAATACTCCAACCCCTACCTCCTCAGTGTGAGACCCTGGAGTAGACAAGTCCTCTTTCCAGAGGCAAGGCAAGAACAGGGTGTGCACTGCAGGACAACGCTGCTATTGTGCTAATCAAGAAAAGTACAAAACACCATCAAAAAATTAATAATCATACAGTTAACAAAAATTTAAATTCCATATTCACCCTCTTTCTCTCTACCAAATCTCTCAGTTTTACTATTCCTATGTTTTTTAATAGCTATAGATAACCAGAGTAACAAGAGTATTAATTTTGCAGTACGTTTTGAGAGCCAAAATACTCAAAAACTAAACAGACATAGAGCATTTCTCTTAGTTTCGATTCTGAAACAAATTCATTCTTTAGCCTACAAGTATTTTCCAAACCCCGTCATCTAAAACTCACTCTGTACACAGATAATTTTGGTAATACACAATACCAAAAGTTAAAGGTGCCCTAACCATTACAGGCAGCTGCCTTTTCCACGTAATACTTTTAAGAGCAAAGCATTAAAAACCTGGAGCGTGTTGAGGTAAACTTTTGAACTCTTGTAATACAGTTAATTCAAAAATCAAATACCCAACCTCATCGTGACAACAAAGATTTGTTTCTTTTCTGCTAACTTTTTTTATCTTTGCTTTTTTTTTCAATATGAAGATGTCTATACAAATAAGCAACAAATTTTTAACGCTTTATTATGAGCCAGATTTTTTTACATACCTATATTTATATCCTTTAATGTACTTACGAACACACAGTTTTCTGGTGCATAGCATCAGCACAAGGATAATGGTATATATTTTTAAATAGAAGTTTACAAAGTATTTCCTATGATCGTAAACAATCACACTAAGAGAAGGAACAGAAATGTTTTAAGAACATGTTCAGGCCAGCTATCTAAAAATACTAAACATGTTTGGTTTTGGTTTTTTTTCATTTGAAAAGGGAATCATTACTTGCAAATCTTTTGCAATCTAGAAAACTTCACAGAATCACAGAATCACAGAACGTTGGGGATTGGAAGGGACCTCAAAAGCTCATCCAGTCCAATCCCCCTGCCGGAGCAGGAACACCCAGATGAGGTTACACAGGAAGGCGTCCAGGCGGGTTTTGAATGTCTGCAGAGAAGGAGACTCCACAACCTCTCTGGGCAGCCTGGGCCAGGGCTCTGTCACCCTCACTGAGAAGAAGTTTCTTCTCCAATTGAAGTGGAACCTCCTGTGTTCCAGTTTGTGTCCGTTACCCCTTGTCCTATCATTGTTTGTCACCGAGAAGAGCCTGGCTCCATGCTCGTGACACTCACCCTTTAAATATTTATAACCATGAATGAGGTCTCCCCTCAGTCTCCTCTTCTGCAAACTAAAGAGCCCCAGCTCCCTCAGCCGCTCCTCATAAGGGAGATGCTCCACTCCCTTAATCATTTTTGTAGCCCTGCTGGACTCTCTCCAGCAGTTCCCTGTCCTTCTTGAACTGAGAAGCAATCCTGTGGGAAAAATAAATACCTGCTTATGCCATATATTAGATTATGCTTTATTTGGAGTAAAAGACTTGCTGGTGGTTTTTTTTTTAATTTTGCATTTTTCAATGCTTGACTTTGCAACATTGATGTTACTTGATACAGAGACATCTAAGACTACTTTTAATACCCCCAAAATAGAGAAATCCTACCTTTTTTGTAATAAGCAGCAGCAATAGGTGGTCTTCCAGAAGCAGCAGTGAGTAGAAGATAAAACACGTATTTCACAGGTAGCATTTTCCTTGCATACACTGTCTGGAAGTAGAAGGAGTGCTAGAACATTTTCTGATTTTAAAATGACCTAAAAAAAAGGAATAGATTAAAGCACATCCTAGAAATATGCTCCTTTTTCTTTCTTTAAAGCCATCTATACATAAGAAGCACAGTAAAGTAATATCACAGGCAGATACTAGTACATTCCCCAGTGAAGTCAAATGTTTCCACAGTTTTAGAAGTTTTTTCTTGTAAATTGTTCAAGTAGTTTATAGATTTATTTTTTTTAAATTGTATTTCAATTTCAATTTTCAAGTTTGGGATGAGTGCCTTTTTTGGGTTAGAATTGAACAGTGGCAATTCATTTTTACCTTCCCTTCAGTGTCACATAAGTCTTAAAAGACCTCAGGTCGTTTACATCAGCTTATTTTACCATTAAAGCTAATAACTTACTTCTTTCTTAATTCTCAAAGCCAAAAACTAAAGTATATTTTTTTAACAAAGATACATGAGTTTAGTTGTAGCCTAATACACTTTTCTGAAAGAATATTGGATGCCCTGAAACCTTGAACATATTCTTCACTTCTCGAGCTGAAGCTAAATTTGCTGCACAAGCATAGTGCTCATGTTATGAAGTAAAGCATCTTCTCCTTGGGAAATGTAAAGATGAGCATTAACAAGACTGGGTAAGAAATGCTAATTTCTTGTTTACTAAAGGGACAGTTATGAAAGTAAAAGAAGTCTTGGAGTTTTTTTTAGTGAAGAAAAAAAAAAAATAATTCAGCATTTAATTTCCAGCAGCTTAAAGACAGTTTGCAATCTCCTCAGGGGAATGCCAGAAAGTACAATTGTTTATTTGAATTTCTTTCTTTATATCTAACTCTGCATGCAAGGGTATTTTGGTTTAGTTATAAGAAAACAGTGACTGTAAATCCCATAGCTACACTTAAATACAGAAGAACATGCCAAAGAGGAGGCTGAGCTCCACAGTTTAATGAGTGCCAAGGACCTAGAAAACTGAAAAGTAGAGGTGAAACAGGCAAGTTACAGCATTTAACTGAGGCCCAGTATTCATATTTTCGTATTCTCAGTGGTAAAAACCAAAGTTATCCAAGTCACCCATCTCTGAGCTGGAAGATAGGGAAATAGCAGTTTTTCTCATAGTTTTTTCATCTTGTCTTGTAATAAATTGATTAAGCTCCAAACAAACAAAAATCATTTAAAATGGAGAAGGAAATACATCTGAAAAATAAACCCAGAGCCAGAAAATCAATATATAGAAATTATTCATAACTGCATGTGAAAAATTCTAGCCTTCCAGGAGTCCTTTATAATAGTGAAAGGCAAAAACAATAGCATATTCCTTTTAAAAATAAAAAAAAGAGTGAAAAAGCTACATTTACTTTATTTCTTGCATTTTAACAGCAGTTTCTCCTTCACTTTCCAGCAGCAGCAGCAGTTCTCTATGATTATGTGACTGTTGGGGTTTAGGCAGTTGTTCTGTCAACCAATGGCTCCTCCTCACTTGAACTGAGAAAAGGAAAGAAGACCCATAGGTTGAAATAGAAACAATTTTAATAAAATAATAGTAATAACAATCAGTATTAATATAAAGCACACAGAGTTATACTTGGCTGATATGGTGGTTGCAAGCTGTGATGGTGACAGCGAGTCTGTGAGTAGGCCTCTGGTGAGACCCTCCTGAAATGACAGCCTTCGAGGAAACAAGACCATCCCCCAAAAAAATCCCAAAAAACTATTAAAAAATTATAGTAAACATGATGTTTATGGTACGGAATAATTTTGTTGGCCAGCTTAGGGTCAGCTGCCCGGATTTTCACTCTGCCCAACTTCTCTACCTGACAAACTCAAAACTGTTAAAGGCCTGGATTGCTACGGCAACCTACTGGAGTCAAAACCGAAAACTAAAACTAAGTCTCTTACCAACTTTATTCCAATGAAAGGCAGCTTTCCTGAACAGAAAATTGATTTTATGATTCATCCATACCAGGACAGCATTACTGACACCGGTAAGTTTGATGAAGAGTAATTCAGAAGAGTTGCATTACGTTACCTGCCACATACTGACACACAGCCTCAGTTGTGACTACAGACTTAAAGGAGAACTATAATAATTAATATTTTGCAGAACCGTCAACATTAGAAATAAGATCCTAAAAAAATACCTGAGAATACAGCCCCCTACAACAACAGCTAGTTGTTGCAGCTGCACATCTGGGAACTTTCTCCTGGAGACCAAAAAGGAACAGATACTGAAATAATAACCCTAAATCCTGTTTATAGGTATAATCGATGTCCTGTACCAACCTAATCCAGGGTGCTGGTGACTGGTATTAAAGCACAGAGTAGGGTTTTAACAAAGTATAAAGTACCAAAGCACTTTAATACCTTAGTTGCTACTTACAGCCCACACAAGGATGCAATGCAGAGGCATTAGATTGGTACAGAAGCCATTAATTTGATTTTGGCAGTAACTAAAGCTTAGTAACTTGGAAACTGCACAAAGCAGATGGTCTGAAAGAATTTTTGTTAGGTAATGCCCAAGTAGTTTGCATAAGACTTACGTATTTATAGAAAAACAAAGGTCAGGAACAGATGCAAAAATTTATCAAACTTCTCGTTTATCTCTAGCATAATTTTGAAGTGCATTAGGAAAATATCAAAAATACATTCATTCAATGAGTAGATTCAGAGCTTACAATTCTTTTCACTATAAATTTTTTGTATAAATTTCGGACTATTCCTTCCAGTTATTTGCAATCTATTACCTTAAATTACTAAGGTGAACCCAGAGATCCCTCTGCCTTAGCAACACCCACAGAGTGCACACCTGTGCCGTGGCATCCCCGCAATGAGCACGCTCGTCCTCATATTTTGCTGTTGGGTTATTTTCAAGAAAGTCAGTACAATCTTGGCCTTTCCACATCCAGCACACCCTTTCTTCACATATTCCCTCTTTATCGTTTTTTGTGTCTTTTTCCATCATTTCTTCCTTCCTTTTTGCTGTATCCTCTCTGCGCTCTGTTGTCTACTTGACAGACTTACAGTTTCCCTAGCCAATGTTATCTAAATCCTCTAGATGAATGAGCTTCTAGTCCCCTTCTTATTTCAGCCAGGCCTGTCTTTTGAGCATTATATTTGTTTTTCCACGACATGCAGGCTCATGGTGGTGCTGTGCCTGGCTCAGATGGGCACACTCGGTATTTCTGTAAGTGAGAAGAGTTCCAGGTCAGCAGAAGCACCCTGTGGGTACAGCTCCTTTGCTGTGCCAGGCCAGAGAATGAACCCAAACTCCAGATTTACTACTTGAGTAATTCCCAGTGCCAGCTTTCAACCCCGGAGTACAACAGCACAGATTTTGCTGGGGCACAATTCTCTGGTCAGACCATTTTTTTCAGCCATTCAGGCCAATCCCAAACCTAAAGGTGATTACAAAAGAAGTTCTTCTACAAACCTCTCTAAGCAATCTCCTCCGTTTTTTCCCATTTCTTCCGCCCTTCTCTTTGTCTCTAGTTTCTGCCACAAAGCTTTGCAAGCTCAGAGGTACACTAATAATCTCCAGAAGCACTATTGTAAGTAGCAGGAAAGAGAGTTAAATGGATTGATTGGAATAGATGAATTACACAAGAAGAAGAAGTCTGGTTACTGCTGAAACTCTAACTTAACTTCATTCACTTATTTCACCACTTCAGCCAATGATGACTATTGACAATTCCCTCTGTTGAAAAAGCTTTATCATTGCAAAGCCAGTGCTTTTCCCAGCATCAAGTTCTAATCATGCTTTAAATTGTTTTTTTCTGTGTGTGGATAAGGTCTCCTTGAGGGTTCAGTTAGTGCTATCAGAAACTCAACTAAGTTAATGAATTCACCATCTGAGTCCATTAGAATGGGTGCAGCTACAAGCACTCCACATCAAAAAATAAGGACCAACTTTTCAGTAGAAGTTTATGACCTAGACAGAGTGGAAATCAAAATCATAACAACCTGCATCCTGAGTGACCGTATAGTCACTGCAGCCCCAGAATGCTTTAAACACAGGTGCAAAACTGGTACAGCAGTTTTATTAATGGTGAACAGAGCTCATCTCATTGGATCCCAAGGAACTTCACTGCCTTTCTCACAGAATGTGCCTATTCCAAGTCCTGAGGATGCAGAAACGCAACAAAAATATTATAGATGCAAGGATGTTCTGGAGAACGTGTTGAATTTGGTAACTTTCCAATTGATATTCATGTCCAACAGCAGCCCTAAGTCAGCCACAGTACAGCAAGAAAACAAGTAAAAGCTTAAAGAAGAAAGGTTATTTCCCAGTGCAATACAGTTTTGGAGGGATGCTTATGCTGCATCTTGCCCTTCCTCTTCAGTCTCTTGTCTTTTGAGGAACTAAAAAACATTATCACCCTTTCTACTCTGGAAACAGCATGAAAATAAAGTCAAGACAAATGTCTCTCAGCAGCTACGGCCATACAGCAAGTTTTCCAAACTTCACCTCTCAGGACGCATCACCCACAGCAGAACTGTGCAGGGACACAGAGAACTGCAGCTTCCAGTAAATAACTTCTCCTTCCTTCTCATCTAAAAGCATCAAAGCATAAGAACGGATAGCATATGTTGTACTGAAGAGCACTACAAATACATTAAGTAATAAAAAAATTGTATAATTGTAAGCACCTTAGTCATAAAATTCCTAATATAGCAAGTATTGTATAATTGTAAGCACCTTAGTCATAAAATTGCTAATATAGCAAATAACCAGCAGCATTAAAGCTATTAAGACAGAAACTCTGGTAACCTACTGATGGCTGAGACAGCAATGCTGGGTAAAATAACGAGGGTATCCTGCTCCATCCTGCTCTCCAGAGCTGGGTCATTGCATGAAATCTCCATTCTATCATTTACATCCTCCTACCCTCTTCCAAAGCCAGCGAAGCAGCATTTCTCCCTCACTCCAGAGCACTGCCAGAACTGGGTAACCATACACGTAGGTTAAAGTTGGAGCAGAGGGACAGAAGCTGAGGGACAGAGAATCTCAGCACAACTCAGCTCCTGAACAGGACAACACTAGGAAGAAAGGGGATTTTTAAGGGGAGAGGGAACAGGACAACACTAGGAAGAAAGGGGATTTGAAAGGGGAGAGAAAAACCCAGCCACACACTCAATTCTATAAAGAAACACAAGATCAAATTCTATCCCATAGTATACAAGTTTTGAGTGACACCTATACTATCATAACACATATTATCCTGACTACCTTTAAGAAAACCATTAGGCAAAACTTAAACTTACCCAACACATACCCAGTCTTCTCTCACCCCTTGCTCTGCCTGTGCTCCTGCAGAAGCCTCTATCAATCTGATTTTTTTTTCCTTAATCTAAACTTGTTTTACAGGTCATCAATTTAATTGCTCAGTGCTTTAGGTTCTCCACTATTCTCAATTAGAATAACATTATATCCATCAATTCTTATCTCTGAATCGCCAGCTTTTCATTTAACCTCCCAGCAGTCTTGATCAGAGCTTTTCAACACCTTATCAACTGCAACCATGTTGATTAAATTACACAATCCACTTGCTAATATTTGCTGAGCCATTACTAAATATGTCCAATTTTGTTTGCTAATGCACCTTTGTGTCTCTCTTCCATGTAGAACCAAAACCAGGCAATCCTGCCTATCTCCTGTTTCATGGAAACCTGCAAATAAAACAAAATATCACACTTTTATTAAAACTGAAAATGTGCAGCTATAGGCAAGGAAGGTTTCCTATTATATCCCATATCAACTACTAATGAGAAAATTTCCTTACTCCCTATTCCTTATTAAGGAACCATCATTTTCCCATTAATTAAATATAGCTAAAGAGAAGAGATCTAATTATGAAAACACTACAATGGAAGCAACACTGTCCTAAAGACAGAGATTATTCTATTTACTGCTATCATATTAGCAGGGTTTTATCCACTCCTCCATTTTTTGGCTATTTTCACAGTTCTTCACTCTTCTGAACCCATCCCACTGTCACCATCCTTTCAAACAAAGAAGTTTCCATGAAGCAGCAGCTCTCCTTTGCTCAAAGGATTCAGAAATGTACCCATGCAGGACTAATGCGAGTATAAAAAATGAACCTCTTCATGTCTGGGACAATGCTGTCTTCACTTATAAAAGATATATATATAAATAAATATATAAATGAAACAGCCACATTAGAGCCATCATCAACCGTCCATGACAATGTCCTCTGCCTGCACCAGTGCAAAGCTGCACGGCCTCTCCGATCTCTGGCTCCCCAAGCCACACCTGGTGATCTTAGGGGCTTAACCATACCCAGGTGTCCAGCAAAAGGAGCTGTAATATCAAAAATACAGGAGAAAAGGAAATTATCCTGCTGCAAAGCTAGGACACCATTATCAAGGTTAAAAAAGATCAAGCGTGTTGACTACCACCTAAATTTCTGTACGGCTCAGTTTGAGCTATCAGCGTCGACACTGATAAATAAGAGTGAAAATGTACCAGTGGTAACCTAGCTCCAATATGTGAGAGAACTGAAAATACATGACCTTGTGAAGACAAGGGATAACGCCAGAAATGTATTTTAAAAGCTTGATGCACTTCTAAGAGCCTTCTGAAACCTTCTGAAGGGTCGCCTCACTTCAGAGGAGGGTAAGAGGACAGGCAGGAGCACAGAAACAAGCGCTGAGAAATCCAGACTCGAACCACAGCTCTCCTACTGCCTTAACCATCCATTAGTTCAGAAAGGGGATGTCATTACAACATCTACATTGCACTCCAAATGTCATTCTTCTTCCTCCTGAATTCTCACCTCGCACTCCGGTGCAAGGGTCTGACCTCTCTATTTCCAGATATCAGCTGGAAACCATTGAAACCTAAAGGACCTGAGTTTATGCCTCTACTCCAAAAGACACAAAATGTGGCTTTGAAAATAGATTTATTTCTCTCTGGGTAAATTCTTAAAACATCCTTTTCACACTTAAAAGGTAAAGATATTTAAGATGCTTTTACTCTCCAGAGGTTTGTTATTGTGTTTCTGTACCACTTACTGCTGGAGGTCAGTGGCACTAACCACTAAAATCAGTAAACCTCTCTGTGCTACCTGTTTCACTGTTTGGCTGGCCTCGTCATCAAGACGTTTTTTTCCTCATATCCAGCCAGAAACTCCTCTTGGTTGAGTTCATGTTTGTTGTCAGTATCTGCTTCATCAGTCTGATTAAGCATCTATAGGATGGTGTCAGTTCAGTACATTTTAAAACATTAGACTAACAATTGTTTATCTTGCATTTTCACCCTCATCCTTTCTCTCTTTTCATTGAATGTTTTATTTTCAGATGCTCTCAACATCAGTACTCGCCACATCAGATGATCTGCATCTTCATTTAGTTTAAAATCATTCTGGTCCTCAAACCCTTAACCGTATTAGGAAATTAAAATAGACACAATAATTTTTGATCACAATAATAGAAATAAAAATACTGTGAAAGAACTGTATAAAATTATAGCACTCCAGCTAAAGAAATATCTCATCAGAGATGATTCTTTCACTTATTTTCCTAAATGATGAAAATATCAGATGATTGTGTTGATTTTCAGCTGACATCCTCTGCTACAACAACTCTTCTCCTGGCCCTCACTCAGTGTGGCTCCACAGCAGCCCTCATGTGATACTACACGTTTATATATAGTAGATATATATACATATACATGTGTCTTGAAATTTAAGAATGCAGGACTTACAGATCTCCTAAATCTCCAAGTTCAGCCTCCTGCTATTGCAAGCAACCGTATTATTTTATGCCTTTCAAAAATTTAGCACACACAGTCCTCAGCGTAATGAGAATTTTTCCACTGCTGGCTGGATAGCTGTCTCACTATGCTGATGTAGAAAATCCTTTTTTCTGAGACAGATATCTTTTTTTTCCATTCTGTGTATTACAATCAGACCCAAATCTGATTGGTGCTTAATTATCTGCATTTATCTCTCAGAGGTTATAATTAACAGAACTGTAGGACTCTTTCAACTAATGAGTCTTCAATGCAGTGCTTGGCCAAATAACATTTCTGTCTCAGCCGTGTCAAAACCAGTAACTTCCAGTTACCAACAGCTGAAGTTTTCTGCTTATTTTTTTTTTATTTCTAAATGCAAAATCATTTCTATTTATCACAGTGCTTTCTCAAGTACTAGGATGTTTTTATCCCACTAGCAAGCAAACCAACCACCATGGAAAATGAATATGCAAAGTGTCAGCTACACTGTGGTTAAATTCACATTAAAAGGCTTGTTGTTTTGGATATAGGAATGTACAATATGATTCAAAATATAATATTATACCAACTTACTCTGTCACTGACACAATAACTCTACACCACATCAATACATTTAATAAACATGCAAGTGTGATCACTGTCCATCGTCCTCAGCCAGCCTCAGGGTCACAGCCCAGCCGACACCACAGAAAATGGGTTTTTAGGAAGAATTGCACATGAGGCCCATGGGACAGTGTTGAGAGCATGGCATTTACCTTGCTTAAACAAGCTGGTGAGGGAGTAAACGCGGTCCACAATGCAGATATTTAGTCCAAAAACATTATCTCAGCAAGCAAAAGCAACTATTCTGTTTTACAATGCATTGCTTCCATTGAATATAGAGTTGTACAGTGATTTTAGCTAGAAAACCTTAAATAAGTAAGCTCAGGAAGTTTTCAAACCCTGGCTCCTTGGTTGCAAATATGTACTTTGACGGAGATGAAAACGTGACACAAAGAGGGTTTTTTTTTCCAAGCAAAGACAGTCAGTCCTAACATCCACTTCTTCAATGAATTCAGAGGAAAGCTTAAAAACTTTGGGACAAAATATGTAAGAAAACATATACAAGAGCCCACCAGTTTTGGAAACATTTTAAGCAGTCCAAGGATGATGGGCAGGTCAGGAAAGAAACCAAGCACCACCACTCCCTCCTGCATAGTTTTATCAACACTGTGTGCAGAATAGCATAAAACTGCCCAGTAAAACCAGCACTATTTACCAAAATAACGGGAAAATCGGCAGAAGGTTGTTGACAAATACAGAGATGCTCCAAGGGAAAGACCTGCAGAAGTTGGGTGGCTGTGCCACCGGATAAATAATATGACAACACGGCAAGAACATATGCATGAGGGAGTTACCAAAGAATACCAAGCTACAGTTGGGAGAAATAACTCCTATGGATGAGCAGAGCCCAGGGAAGAAAAAGCCAAGGCGGTTAACAAAAGTCATCACAAGGAATACAGGTTTTAAGCACAGGATTGCTGGAGGCTAACAACAATTTTATCAGCCTCCCCACGATCATCAGAGGTCTGTGATTGCCAACCATCAGGGTTGAATGGGCGGCAAACAATGCGGCAATCAGCACACGGGGATTTTGACGGATTTACAGCTTAACTAAGAAACATCTGCTGAATCCCAAGAAGTCTTTTTGCTGAGGGTCTGTAATCCAAGCCATTGGGCTACCCAGCTGATGCCCTTTAACTCACAGGATGGAGGGAGCGTTTAGTAACAGCCCAGAAATTAAAGATATAATTACCCATTTACAGAAGTCTAGACCTAAAATGACATTATGACCACTTGGGTGGTACCATCTAGTCTACAGAAAAGTACTTAAATTCTGTGAATGAAGAGCAATGCCTAATGCAGATTAATTCAATTCAGAGCCACCTCCCACTTCCTTCTGCTTTATGCTTTTAAATGGAGCCGCTGTGCATCCAGCACTCTGAACTCACCTACCTGAGCTACTTAACTGCAGCTTTTTTAATC
Organism: Mesitornis unicolor; assembly: GCF_000695765.1. Lineage (NCBI taxonomy): Eukaryota > Metazoa > Chordata > Aves > Mesitornithiformes > Mesitornithidae > Mesitornis > Mesitornis unicolor. Next base: position 15,600 of record NW_010184955.1, on the reverse strand, counting down.
TTTCAGTAAAAGGGACTTAAAAACTGACCTACAACAAACAGAAAGTGGCATTTGACTCCCTATTAGATTTTCAGTGGAAATGGCATAATACCTCTTTCAGGATACAAGGAAAGACAGCAGTAGGACACATGGCACAGCGTACAGCGATGTACAGTGATTTTCTGCTTTTGAATATGGAGAAATAGGTTTTCTATAAGCAACTCCCTCACAAAGCGTACATGAAGGGGAGAGGTGTGCCACAGAAAGGACGCCTGCTGATGCTCTGGCAGCGCTCCTGTTATGTGGAAGTCTGCAGGAGTTTAGCTAGGGACAGACATTTTAAAATATAGATAGTGATTTTGTTTGATTTCTTTCTTTGTGAATTTAAGAATACAGACGTGGATTAGCGAAAGGAAAAAAGAAGTAGGTATTGGTTAGAGTCAAGTACCTACGGACTTTCAGTGATAACATGAAGAATACACACAGCAAAAGTGTCCTCTCTTTAGATCCCATCTAAAAGACATCACTTCTGACCTGCAACTTGCAGTGCTCAGAACTGAAGCAGGAGCAGATTATCAAACATCCCGGTTTGCCTTCCAACCACAGTATTTTAGAATTGAAATAATTAATAATATATGATGAAAAATAAATAATAAAATATACCACTACTAATAAATATCATTAGTATTAAACTAAGTGGCTTAAACTAAGCATGAGGACCTGCATGATGCCATGCATGGGCTAAGGGAAGAGTAACCTCCAGCCCAGAGTCTGAGTGAGCATCTAATTGTTTTCACCTTCAACACCTACAGGAAAACCTGGAAAGTATCCGACAACCCAAGACAAAAATCAACAAGGTATTTTTCAACTGTGATCTAAAGTAGATGATGCACCACAATTTCCAGATATGAAAAAGGAATGACACAAAAAAATACATCTTATATTTTAATATAGATATTTATATAATTCCGGATATATTCAGCAATGTTTATCTATCATTCTGTCTCCGTGTATCACATAAGAAATGTATTCACACTATACCTGTCTTGTCCACTTCTATTCTTCTGTCTCTTTTTGTTGCAAAATGAATGCTTGCAGAGTAAGTTTTAGCTAAAATTGGCAATACAACAGCTAAACCTGATAAAAAGAAGATAGACTGATAATTAAATTTTGGAAGTACAATAGCATGTCATTTACGGTATTATAACACTATAATGGCAATTATAATATAAATAACATTTAGAGAACGTTGTATGACACCATTATTAAAACATTCAAATAACATAATATCGTTATTTAACACTTCTAAATCAGTTCTTCTAGACCAGAACATTTTCTTACCCTCCTTGAAGAAGGTAAAAATCTGCCTGTACATCATCTGCATTAACAGCCAGTGGATTTGTTCTCCATTCATTGCTGCTTCTATAGAAAGACAAGCACAAAGCATTTTTTTCCAGAAAATAGTTGGACAAATTCATTTTACTTGCATAGTATTAAGCTCCTGCTGGTAGATGATTAATCTGCATGTTTCATAATACAATGTCCTGCTATCTTTTAGTTTCCAGTTCCCTTACTCAAACAACAGAACCCGTATTGCAATTTTCAGTTAGCTATGTTTCATGTCATATATTATTCAAAGTTGTGACAAGAACTGATATTAATATGACAAAATATTGCAGATATGACCTTCTTTGCAGGCTTTGAAATGGCTTCAGAGTCTGCCTTAAAAATGCCTTATAAAGGAAACAAAATAGGATCAAATGAAGAGTTTGTGTCCTTTTGCTTGCCAATTAATTTTTCAGGTAAATACATAAAACTGGAGTAGTCCCACGATCACATAGTGAGGCCCCTAACAGCCCCTCCACGTGTGAAGAGAGGAATTAAAGACAATAAAGACTCAAAGAAACAAGTTGCAAAACCAAAATAAGAACAAACCTAGAGGCAAGGGCAAAACCAAAGATAAGAACTTTACAATTGAGCACAGTGATAGCGCTTAGCTGCTAAAATTACTTGCAGGGAGGAGGAAAAGAAAAGGATATACTGAAGGGAACAAGACAAGAGAGAAAAAGTATAAAAAAGCAGGAAGGAAAGAAGAAGATAACACTCAAAATTGTGTCAAGTTGAACTGAAGATGTCTCACTGTGTTATACTTCCCTGGAAAACTCTGCTGCCAACCTGCAAATGAGGAGTCAGAAAGTGGGAGTAGGACAAAATCCCAGCCCAAAAGAGCAGCTATAAAGTCACAGAGAGCTTGTGGAAAATAAATACAACTAAGTGAAGACCTATGGAGAAGAGGAAAAAGCAGATAAAAGGCTTAAGATGGAAAAGGCACATACGGACTGGATGGGACAGAGCCAATACATTGGAGGGCAAAGACAGGGTCAAGCAAACGACAGGTACTAAATGCCGATACTCCTTTTCCTCCTTGGTTTATAACACGCACCTAGAGGAAAGGCAGCCAGTAAAATACCAAGTTAATAGATGAAGTAGTTGAACCAAACAAATCTTATTTTACTGCCTCAAATCACTGACATAAGAACAATCGGATGCAATCACTGTTACCTACTCGTACATTTTAGGAAAGTACCAATGGTGAGTACAAGACTCAATATTGGAAATTACTTTACCATGTGTGGAAAATAAATACAACTAAGTGAAGACCTATGGAGAAGAGGAAAAAGCAGATAAAAGGCTTAAGATGGAAAAGGCACATACGGACTGGATGGGACAGAGCCAATACATTGGAGGGCAAAGACAGGGTCAAGCAAACGACAGGTACTAAATGCTGATACTCCTTTTCCTCCTTGGTTTATAACACGCACCTAGAGGAAAGGCAGACAGTAAAATACCAATAGATTAAGTAGTTGAACCAAACAAATCTTCTTTTACTGTCTCAAATCACTGACATAAGATAAACAGACAATCAGATGCAATCACCGTTACCTACTTGTACATTTTAGGAAAGTACCAATGATGAGTACAAGACTCAATATTGGAAATTATTTTACCATGAGGAGGTAAAACACTGGAACTGGAGCACAGGGAAGCTGTGGGATCTCTACCCTTGGAAAGCTCCAAAACTCAACTGAACAAGGTCTTGAGCAACCTGCTGTGGCTACACCTGATCTGAGCAGAAGGCCGGAGTGGATGATCTCTGGAGGCCCCTTCCAACCCAACAAGAGTCTGTGGTTGTACATGAGCATCCTTGTTCAGAGTGAGAAATCTTCACAGCTTGGTATAATTTTTAACAAGAAATTAATCTTTCAGCTAAGGAGATTAAAAACATTTTTCTCCTTGGTTTCACACAAGAGAGCTGACCTTTCATGGGAAATGTGATTATTAGACGAAAACAATGAATGTGGGAGGGTGAAGGTCACATATTTGTCTTCTGAAAGAAATTCTTCATGTATTATCTGAGCTGCTTAGTTGCAAATGCACAGGCAGTCATTTTGCATAGTGAGAGCACCTTTATTTACAGAATTTAAGGCTGCACTGAAAGCAGTGAATAAATGATGAGTCCATTGGTGAAGACATTCACAATTAACAAGAAGCAGCTGTTTGTCTTCTTTTCTTAGGGTACAATTGATTAAAATTGCATGCTTCATTTAAGCAGAATTCTCTTCTACTTTACCAAAGGGGGAGAGACAAATTCTTTCAAATAGAATAGTTTCTTTTCTGATTTATTGAACATCTTTCCAGCTGAATACAAATTGCAGACCTATTCTTGTTTTGTGGGGTATAATATGCAGACACTGTTTCAAAAATCAGAGTTAAAATGGTTTGAATGTTAATCAGAATTAAACAGTTACTAAAACTGATTGGTGCAACAAGTTATTTCAGGCTTAAATTATGCTTCCTTTTCTGTTTAGTCCACATGTTTATATATATACACATATACATATATATATGTGTACATTGGCCAGTATGAACTGACATCTTAGTATTAAGAGTGTCTGGATGTTGGACTCAATGATTTATGGTTGGACTCGATGATCTTAAAGGTCTTTTCCAACTAAAACCATTCTGTGTTAGCTCAAGCAGAGGACTGCTATGAACCAGCATGGTCTAATCTGCAATGCAACCAACCTACAGCAAAATTACTTAAAGAGATCTCTGATTTGTGCAGATATGAAATACAAAAGCTTGAATGTGGTTAGAAAGTATCTCAACGTTGATGCCATCTCAGCTCTCCAATGCAGTAGGCAAAGGCAGAGGAAGATGCATTGACTGGACACTGAAACTAATGAAGTATACACCAGAAACAAGGTGTACCTTGTTAACAGGGGTAATTAATCACTGGAGCAATTTAGCTGCTACTGTAGTGGATTATTCAGTTATTCCAGTTCAGCCACGAGCAAGAATTTGCAAAGAAAATCCTATTGCTTACACAAGTTTACATACTACATAAAGTTCACACTTTAGGAGAGGTCTCCTTCGCTGTGGAAAACACATCTGCAGTGACAACTTGGAGACTTACTGAAAAAGGCTCATGGTAAAAAACTAACTCCTAAAGAATTTCAGGTGTTATCTAAAAATATGCAAAACTAGAACTTCTGAAAACCTTGAAAATCAGTATTTATTATTTAAATCATTAATGATTTTGATATTCTTCTCATGATATAGCTGAATACCTGCCAGTTATAGAAGTTAATCTTGCTTCTCTGTGCTTCAGAACTCCCATCCTGCATTTGGGCTCATCCCAGCGTTGGCAATTTCTAACAGCTTCAGAAGTACAACACGTTCAAGGCAAGGTACTTCACTGACCAGTGTTTCGGATACCTGAAAAGAAATGTAATTTATATTCTCAACAAAAAATTCTGTCTAAGTGAGTCGCACTTTCATTGATAGGAACATTTATTGTATCACAATCATATTCTTCCTAAATCCAGATAGGCTACACTGCTGCTTTTCTACCTGCTTACCCCAAATGACCAATACCTGGCTAAGGAAAAGAGGTTTTTAAAATAATTTTTAAAAAAGAAGGAAATCGAGTAACATTTTATACTTCATTTTTAAAATTATGTTAGAGAGCACTCTAGAGACTGTTATAAATACAACTTAATCGACTAAAGAATAACTTTAGTCCGTATTAGTTAATCTGAGTAGTAAAGTTAAATGATGTGATTTCCCTAATGTCTGCTCAGAAAACACGGGGTTATAAGCGTACTTCTTTTTTAAAAAAAAATCTGAACTAGTCACTTCATTAGAATTTAAAATCTGTGCTACTCTAGCAGGGAACACAGAGAACTGGACTACAAGCAAAATCTCCTTTAGGGCTAGCGACCTTTAATCGATATCTGTAGGACGTTCTTGGCTCACAGCCACCTACCATATGCTTTTCTCTAAAAAGAAAAGAAAGTCTCATATGTTCCTTCAAATATCCCAAACGCTTCCCAAACATTTCAGCACATAGAAAGCTATCAGAGACGTTTCGGCAATGTTTTTTTAAATGAACGCATTACTCCTCAAAATAAAACATCCTCAAGTTCTGCATCGCTGCTCCCAAACTGATGCCTCTGTCAAACGCAGGCACCAAGACATAATCTATATTGGAACATAATGATTTTTTTCAATATAAGCTAAGTCAGAAATCAAGACCAGAATACAGATGGTATGATCACTGATTTTCCAATTAGAGCAGAGCTTTTCCAGTTTTGCTTATGTCCCCAAGGAAAAGGTTTCAGTTAGAAACAGGGAAGTCATTCTTGCACTGGAGAAGCAGGGATTTTATTAGAAGCTATACTTGTACCACTTGAAAATCATCCCACACAGGAAAAAACTAATTTGGAAGTATCCTGTGCCTGTGAATTAGCTGTTCTCATACAAAAAATGGCATTTAGAAGACAAGAAAAGACATTTGCACATATAAACACCCCATCTGCACTTGTAGTGAAAGCAGTATCTGCATATTATACATCTTTGGAAAACAGCAAAGGAGAACAAGATGTTTTCATTTACAGAAAAACTACAAATTTTAACACTAAAATAATTCTAAAAATGCGGGAGTGAAGATTTCAGGAGAAGAGCAGGTTTTATCCCAGATGCAAAGTGAACTATTAATCAAATATTTACAGAGAATTCTGGACTTCAGAATTGTTATCTGCTGTTTTCAAAAGAGCTGCATTTATTATAGTTTGTTTGAACGTTTAGATATTTTTGAATGCTGGGTACAGCCAGAGGTATTTATGCAATAGAAAGAAGTCAACTGGACAAACCATTAAAAATGTCAGTACTAATACAGTCTAATTCTGCCACCTAGTGACGAACTGGCCTATGTAAATTTTTGAAGGACATCACTGTAAGTGTCACTAGCAAACACATTCATCTGTAGAAGAACTGAGGTGGCCAGCCGTTACAACCAAAGCAGCAAACTCTGAATTGTAGTGCCCCCACTTCATATTTAGATCAAAGGAAAGGGAAATAGAGAGTCTGACTCTCCCTGTATAAGAAATCACACCGTGATCGATCTGAAGAAGGAAGACACGGCAGATTCCTAGACTGCTCTGAATTGCTCTGAAATTATATGGGACTTGCAATGTCCCCTTCTGAAAAATAAATCCACATGCAGCAGAGTAGAAAAATATTCCTGGATAATATTTACTGTAAAAATGGTATTATTAAAGATATTTATTCATGAATTATTTTAAAGGTTAATAATACAATGCAAAAACTCTCATTTTACATTTTACTGTTGCAAAAGAAACACAGCCAATATTCAGCATTTCAATCGCTCTCAGTTTTAAAATGCTTTACAAATCTGAAGACAGTACCACATCAACTTTGCACCTACGTAGATGTGACTCCGTAAGTTTGAAACATTGCATCTCTTGTCTTCAACTGAAATATTATAAGCATTGTCTTTATGCTCCTTTTCTACCTGCTTCTTGTTCTGGGGCCCAAAGCAACTGAATGTAGTGGTGTATCGCTTCTGTAACTGGAGCATGTAGTTTATTGATGGTTCTTCTTCCTAAAAATAAATAAATACTTCAATATATTGCTTTTATAATATAGTTTATATAAATATTTTCATAAATGAGAAAATGGATTTTGGACATTCAATAATAAATTACGTTTATCATTTGATTTAGCACTTTTTCCAATAACAGGTGTTTGAAGAACTGCAAGCACACACAAAAGCCACCCACATATTTTGCGGCTATATCTAAGTAACAGAAACAACTTCTAAAGTCACTATTTGATGGAAAAATACTATCTAAAGTTATTGGATTGGATTACTTCAGAAATCTGGCACGGTTGCCATACTATCACATTGAGTCTATGCATTCAGTTTTAATGCAGTCTCTGCTTCTCACTATAAATCTTTCTATACACACAGGGCTTCTCTTACCGAATTTCTTCTCAACAAACCTGAGATGCCACAAGCCTGCGGGAAGGCTTTGCGCTGCTGTACACCAACATGCAGCTTGAGTCACAAAGCAAACAAACCTAAGAAACAAAACACCAAAAGACGACCAAAAATTTGGAATAACAATTGAGAAATTCCCTCCTATTTTGCTACTTTCTTTAAAAATAAATAAAATTTAAAAATCATTTATATGTATGTATATATATGTGTGTGTGTGTGTATATATATGTATGTATGCATAAAAAAATCTAGACAAAAGAAATATATCAGTATTATAATACACAGTGTTCTATAATGTTAAAAAATAATGTAAGTCATCATGCACATATGGGTCTACAAAGAGCTGCTTAATCAGCCTGTAACTGCTCAACCTCAAATACTGTGGTATTGATACTCCAAATCTGTGATTCTGTGATACTGATTTTCATGGCTGTATAAACAGAAAATCTCTGTGATTGTGATGACAGCCAAAAGCAGAGATGTTGCCCTCCTGCTGTTACAACCTGGATGACAAAGGTTTTGCTCTACCTGCAAAGCACTGCTTTACCAACACACACCCAAAAAGTGAGGACAGGAATAATCCATATGCAGGAATCTTACATTAGGCAAGACAGTCAGTTAAAGCAAGCCATTTTAACACCCAACCGGCATTTTTTGCTTCTGGTTAAACTACTTCAAATAACAAAAATCTGGATATAATAAGGACAGGGAACTGCTGGAGAGAGTCCAGTGTAGGGCTACAAAGTTGATTAAGGGAGTGGAGCATCTCCCTTATGAGGAGCGGCTGAGGGAGCTGGGGCTCTTTAGTTCGCAGAAGAGGAGCCTGAGGGGAGACCTCATTCATGTTTATAAATATTTAAAGGGTGAGTGTCACGAGGATGGAGCCAGGCTCTTCTCGGTGACAAACAATGATAGGACAAGGGGTAACGGACACAAACTGGAACACAGGAGGTTCCACTGAAATTGGAGAAGAAACTTCTTCTCAGTGAGGGTGACAGAGCATGGCCCAGGCTGCCCAGAGAGGTTGTGGAGTCTCCTTCTCTGCAGACATTCAAAACCCGCCTGGACACCTTCCTGTGCAACCTCATCTGGGTGTTCCTGCTCCGGCAGGGGGATTGGACTGGATGAGCTTTGGAGGTCCCTTCCAATCCCTGACGTTCTGTGATTCTGTGAAAAAGAAAACAAATGTGACTCTTGACAAGTAGTAACATAAAGAGAATTTAAAAATCTGTGTGACGGGTGAAAAAAGACCAGAAAATCTGAGGTTTGGGATCTGTTTTAGAAAACAAGTTCCCATTAAAAGGGCAGAAGAGTGGAAAATGCATTTCCAATGATAATATGAGGAAAAACTCTGAGTTTGCACATTACTAGTATTTCTCAAAAAAAACAGTAGATGAAAGGGCCAAACTGAAAACACCCCCATCCTGAGTAGCTGGGATGATCAGCAATATCAACACTTGCAGTTAGCTCTTAAAAACATCATTTTTACATAAATTCCCTTTCATAAAGCAATAAACCCAAACTCTACACGTGCCAGTGTCATAAATATTTCCTGATCTTCACAAAAATATTGCTGGGTTTCCTTGTGAAGTTTCCATTTACAGAGTGTGGAAATGGAGTAACCTTAAAAAATTTAAATTGCTCTTCAAGTTATGTTTTAAAACATTGCGAGATAAACTTACCAGTTGGAAACGATGAGAAAGCCAGTTGTGTTTTCTGTGAGCTACACTACACTGTACCAAAACAGTGTGAGTAATGTATTTTTTTAAGCCAATGAGTAACGCAAGCCCTGCTACATTTAACAAAACCCACTCATCTATCCTCCCTCTGACTCACGCTATCCTGCATTCACATAATTTAAGCCTATGTAAGCTAAATCTCAACTCAGCTACTTCTCTTGTGACAAAAACACCTTACAAATATATTCTTAATGTGTTATTAGTTAATCATAGCCCTTGGCTGGAAATCTTCTATCACTTGAGATTCTATCACATGAGACCTCATTCATGTTTATAAATATTTAAAGGGTGAGTGTCACGAGGATGGAGCCAGGCTCTTCTCGGTGACAAACAATGATAGGACAAGGGGTAACGGGCACAAACTGGAACACAGGAGGTTCCACTTCAATTGGAGAAGAAACTTCTTCTCAGTGAGGGTGACAGAGCACTGGACCAGGCTGCCCAGAGAGGTTGTGGAGTCTCCTTCTCTGCAGACATTCAAAACCCGCCTGGACGCCTTCCTGTGCAACCTCATCTGGGTGTTCCTGCTCCAGCAGGGGGATTGGACTGGATGAGCTTTTGAGGTCCCTTCCAATCCCTAACGGTCTGGGATTCTGTTCTGTGTTCTGTGACTTCTGCACAACGTGGTAACCACCACAAGCAGTGGGCTTAGACAGAAAGAAGCTATCATGGTTGGTGCCTGCTCTTTTGATAAAACAATTTTATTTCCCTCAAGAAAAGCTCTTTCTCATCACAAAACCATGAAGTATTATCTAGTTTGAAGGAAAGTCCTCTAAGCATTCTGTTCCATCAGACTTCTACAAATTGCCAACTATACTTGGGGACTATGGTCAACAACTGCATAGTTTCCAGAAGCATGCAATGGAGAAGGGTGTATTGACAAACACCAGCCGTCAGGACTTACTACCACCTTTAAAAATCCTAAAAACCAGAAAAGGAGCAAGCTCGTACTAGAGAAACTGAGCTCTCCATCCATCTAATGTCTTTGGCCAAAGAAACCTTCAGAAGGAGCTGGGGATCACACAATCCAGTCCCTGGTTTATGGTTACATTGCTGCTGCCAACCTGACCAGGTAACTACATCCTACTCAAAGGAACTTAAAAATTCAATTTCCTGAATGATTCTCAACTCCCATCTTACCTCTGTTCATTTTTGGAGCACAGAGAAACAGCATAAACACATGATTTATCACAAGTCTGTATTCCCCTATTCACTCCCACCTATGGTTTTTCTGCTGTCTGGAATAGCAAAGTCTTACTGGAACAGCCAGATTATTTTTCTTCAGAGTTAACCTAAAGGAATATATTATACACATATTGCATTCCTATTACCATACACGTACCTCTACCATTTCCATCCCAAGATGTGCCCTCACCCAAACCTTATTTTCTCTAAATGAAGAGACAATACCATCTTCATTGGGAAGAGTTAACAGGTGAATTAGCTAAACCTCTGTCCACTGGATACATTTTAGCAATAGCAAATACTGTCCCAAAACTATTGCTACGCTTATGACAATTTTAATCACTAATCAAGAATTTGCATGTTATTAAAAATATTACATCTATAAAGAATTAGACAAAACCTTGGCATTTTGATCAAGGAAATCACATCTTCCACAATGAAAGTCTCAGAATGATCTATACTTTAAACCCACTGAATAATAATAAACGCAGGAGAAAGAAGTCAGTTTTAGACCATTTTGGGCACTGTCTCTTCAGCAGCCTCTGTGAGCAGAATTTGGACTCTGCCCCAAGGCACAGAGCAAAGCAAGGTGGATGTAACGCCATTGCTTGTGTTCTGCAGATGAGAAATCACACTTTAAAGTGGAGAGAGAAAAAATAATAAAGCAAGTATTTTCCTTAATGAACATGTAAAATTATATTTGCTTTCTTCTCAGGGGTAAACAGAAATTCAAGATAAAGAGATGACTCATTATCTAACATTTACCTTTTTGCTCGTATATGAAAACAATAACAAAGTTTGACCCCGCTTACTCTGCCTTGAGAAAATAAGCTACATTTCCATAATTCTTTTAACCATGGACATATTAACAACATTTTCTGGAAGAAAATTTGGCTTGATTTAGATCAGTGGCAAAATTCCCATTGAATTCCAAGGCCAAACATTTAGTTCTGCACCTGTAATGAAGCAGACATCCATACCAAATATTATCTGAATATACAGCCACAAGGACTTGAGCTGGCAGAGCGTAGCCATGCCAATTCACACTGACTTCCCTAATGTTTTGGCTTGAGTAATGAGCGCAGGGTAAAAGCCAGAGAATGAAGAATGACTCCGTTTATGCCTGCAACAAAACTCCTACTGACATGATTAGCGTTGGGATATTGTAATATCTCACCAAAATCAGTGCAGAACAGTGGCCAAAGCAACGACATGGGATTTTTTTGGGTCTGGAGTTGACAATCGCGGCGTTACAACAGCTCTGTAATGAAACCCAACAGTGACAGTGACCAAAAGCAGCTGAGAGGCACCGAGCCAGGGCCGTGTCACACGAAAACAATCTCCTCATGTCAAAACAAACCAAACTTTGATTTCGGAGCACGCTGATCCTTGCCAGTTCCCAGTGACAGTGACTGTGTGATCAGAGGAAAACAGCCATGGCAACTTCAGCTCAGTTCAAACAGCACTGGGAAAAAAATATGTTCAGCCCCAGCACGCAAAGTCAATCCCTCGTAAAGGCAAAGTTCCCATCCTTTTCCCTTGGTTTTTTTATTTGCAATGCTGCAGCGCTGTGTTTTGCAGGAGCGCAGTATTCATCTATCAGGAGACATCTGTAATGTGCAACATTTTCACATCTCATGCTTCATTATGTGAGTTATTAAGTTATAAGTTCCTTAAAAGTTAGTAAGGATAAGCAAGTAGTAATAAATGAAAGTTTTTGGAATGTGAAACAGACCCATAAAATTTGTACTTACAATGAAGTAGCCACAAAACACTTTTTATATTAAGAAATAAACTAGAACTTTATGTATGCTTTTTCCATTCTGCATGATCTAAAGTGTTAGAAATCCATACCCACAGAGAAAGGAATAAACCTCGGTGCACAAAAAGGCAGACACCTGTGACAGAAAAACACCTGGGGGGAGGTGTGTGATATATTTTATTGGGTAAGTATCAAAAATGGCCACATCGATCAAATCCTAAAAAGGTGGCTGGAATATCTTAGAATACAGAAAATTAATTCTGGAGTAAAGAGACTCCTCATTCTACCATCCATCAGAGCAGCAATGCCTGCTCTAAAAGTTTCACGCCTGCTGCCAAAAGCTGTAAAGAAAACTGAAGCAGTGAATTCCCAAACCAGCAGCTCAGCCCCACTCTGCTGACCATGCAGGTCTGCTCCTCTCTGCAGTAACCTCTTCTGTGGTTGGAAACATCTCCTGATTTAGGGTTAGGGAACTGGAAGAACCCATATAACTCCTTCTCAGACATTTTGGGTTAAATCATGGCTCCTTTTCATCAACTGCGAAAGCTGCTGACTGCCGGGTGACAAAAGGTTTTGCCTTCCACTTGATCCCTCGTCAGCTGCCTGTAAATCTGTCGCCACCGCGATTTACCGCTATCTGTAAATGCTTCACCTTCTTCATTTCCCATTACAGTGTACACCTTTCTCTTTCAGTGCACAACATCCCTCCCATATGCTCCACTTTACCGCCCAAAATCCAGAAATTTATATTCCAGGCCATGAAAATATTTCAGCCTTCTCATTCAAAGAGCCACATCACTAATCTTCTCACAAACATAGGTCCCAGCTTGTTCCAAGAGACTTTCCAGAGAGTATTTTTCATCAGTTTATAAAGCAAAAGCTCTCTGTGACAAACAGCCTGATGTTTCTCTATTCCCCACACTGCTGTAGCACCAGTTTTTGTTGCCGACCCATCAGACAGTTTGGCCCCTACCCAAACTCCTTTTGTCTGTAGTTGCTGTCATCTGGAACAAAATGTACTAATACTGTCTAGCTGACTCTTCATCTCATTTCAAATCCAAGTTCAAAATATCCTTTATTCTCTTCCCTATGAAGTATCTCTATTTCTCTGTCTTCCTCCTCCTGCTGTTCCAGCTCTGGAAAGCGTTAAGTCTACAGTGTGCATGAATATTATACTAAATGACTTGAAAAGAGAATGCTGGTCTTGCTTTTTCTAAACAACTTAAAGAGAATAGAAAACAGATGAAGATATCCCATTACATTAAAAAACACTAATAAATTAGAATAAAATTCCATTTAGATCTCCTCTCATCTGTCTTCTTAAGATGCCTTGGTGGTTAAATAACACTTAAAGCCATTCTCTTAAACAGCTCAGGAGAAAAAGCAGTTGCAGAAGATACTTATGGCTATTAGTTTGCTTTTTGTATCATCATTCAAATGAAGAGTAAACAAACAGAGCTGATGCCCAGCTGACAGTTCTGTAGATAATGTCCTAACACAGCTATACTGCAGATAATGAGATAGCCAACGGTCTGATGAAGCACATGGTGGTGATAAATATGGTCAAATAGAAGAAAAACTTGCTTTGAGCTTGCTTTTGTTTTAAATTATGGAAGTTGGAGGCATTCAGCCTGTGTCCTATATCAAGCCAGTCCATCCCAAAGTCCTCCAGTCCATCCCAAAGCCCTCTTCTGGAGATGACCTGGAGTCACAGGGTTCAGGCAGGAACCTCCCAACCTCTTTCCTCACCACCTTCTCCTCTTTCCACTGCCCATCACCAAAATGAATGTGCTCATCAGACCAGCAAAATCCCAGCTCCAGTTTTTGCTCAGTACATAAGTTAATTGCAGCAGGAGAACCTAATACCCATTACTCCACATGGACACAGTGCCAAGTCTTTCCAGAAGTACTGTTTAGGCTTAAATGGTACATAAATTAATCTTATGTATGCTTATCTACAAAAGGATACCAACATCACTAACAAAAAATCATTAAAATTGCTCCTGTTACTGATTTTGGATGAGTACAATATGGAACAATTAATACAATACTGAAAACGTATATTTTCTTTTTCTCCTTTTAAATATAAAGCTTATTTAAACTTCATATCAATTTAGACAAACAGTATTAAGTCCTGAACTCACTGTACTCACTGGCAGTAGTAATACTCAAGCCGTGTACATTTATTGCCACTGCTGAACTGAGCAGTCACTGCATTGCACCCAGGGCCTGCTGGAAAGATAAAGCAGCTTCTGACCATTAAGGACTCCACATGAAAAAAGAATAGTTTCTTGATTTGAATCTCGTAGGATCATACTAATCTGAATCTATCCTCTAAGTCAGTAGCTATTAGGCCACACTTCCTTTTTCTTAATAAATCTGATTGAAATTGTAAAATATTTCTTCTTATTATTATTCGTTTTGATACTACTGATATGTAAAACAACTACATGGTGATTTTTAAGTGAATTCCAATTTCAGCCCACAATTAGCAAACAAGAAAAACATATCCCAAGAAGTCTCTTACGTACTTTTACTTGACTCTCACGTAAATGTGAAAATGAAAAATCCCAAAAAAAGCACATAGATTGCTTACACACGCACAATTTCAGCTCAAAACCCGTAACATTCGCATTCAATACTGGGCAACCAGCGAGTTAAAACTAGATTTTTTTTTTTTAATTTGCTGACTTGAAACACTTTGTTCTAAACCAATCTATCACCAGCTGTCAGTACTTTTAAAAGCAGTAATGCAAAACTAATAATATTTTACCAGCCAACAAAACCTTACGTGGAAATTAAAACACAATAGAAGTGTAACTTGTACTGCTACAGCCTATTTTATATGATGGACAGTCTCTAATTTAGCTTTACAGTTGGCTTAATAAACACTAATATCGTTACAGTATAACCAAGGTTAAATGTTGCCATCTGTAGGCCAACAGAGAAGCTAACAGAGTCTTCAAATGAGAGGGTTTTTTCCACATTTCTTTGCTGTCTGTTGGCCAAGCACCAAGCTTTCATATTCACAGCAGTATAAAAAGCAGCAAAAAAAAAATAATCCTGCAGAGACTATTAAAGTGTCATTTTTAGTAATAGGACTCCATAAATCACGGGGATGCTCTCACCTCCATGTTCTACTGGTGCTTGGCACTGCCTCCCCCTGCAATCAGGTCCCGTTACGGGCTACTGGTTCAGCTTTTATTATACACAAGGAGACCCCTGTCCCTGTCCCCTGTCCTACTTTTATCACTGAAAAGCTCTTTGATGAGGATTTAACATGTGCCAAAATCTAGCTATGGCACTGGCCTCTGACTTGCAGGACCTGCCTTGGCAGGCTGGTGTCTATTGGGAATGGTGGCACCACGGATTTGTGAATGGGGAGCTGCAGGTCCAGGAGACAGCCTGGGCTTCTCCTTGTCCTGGACATGCTCATGGCCCTGGAGTCCCACAGCTGAGGACACGAGCCTCAGGCCTTGGGAATCAGAGGTGATTCAGCCAGGTAATCCAGTCCCAGGGAACAAACCAAGCTCTTTGAATCACAGAATCACAGAGTCATTGAGGTTGGA